>NC_089832.1:1715187-1805187 GCF_035046505.1 Tiliqua scincoides
TTGCTGTATACTAGTGGTTCTCACCCATTTAGCACCAGGACCCACTTTTTAGAATGAGAATCTGTCAGGACCCACCAGAAGTGATGTCATGACCAGAAGTGACATCACGCAGCAAAATTTTTAACAGTTCTAGGCTGTACTCCTACCACTTACTCAGGAGTACATCCCATTTACTATAATTGTTAAAAGAATATACATAGAAGCCTGTTAAAAGTACAGATCTGTAGCATTTCCCCAAATGCAGTCATGTATCATGGTAGCATCAAGTCTAATATATTAAAAATAAAATATTGAAATGAATGGGGAGCCACCTGAAATTGGCTCACAACCCACCTATTGGGTCGTGAGCCACAGTCTGACCCAACCCACAGTTTGAGGAACACTGCTGTATACAATGCAGTGAGCTATTTTCTTTCCTTGTTCTTGTTTGTTCCATCTTCAATTCTGTAAACTTGTTGTGATCTGTTCTCATAAAGTAAAATTACAATCCATCCCAAGTACAGGTACAAAGGATATTTAGGCTGGATTATAAAGCTCACAGCATCTTTTTCTCTTTGCTTTTCTCTGGGACTGGCACCTCCAGGGATCTCCTTGCCCATCCCGGCCATCGGCTTGCAGGATGATTCCCGGGTGTTCATCAATGGGAGCTGCGTCCTGAACGACGAGAACTTTGTCCTCATCGGCTCCTTTGTAGCGTTCTTCATCCCCCTCATCATCATGGTGTTCGCCTACTGCCTGACCATCCAGGTGCTACAGAAGCAGGCCTCTGTCTTCATGTATGGAGACACACCCAAGCAGAGGAGGAGCAGTACGGCCTGTCTCAAGAAGGAGAACAACACAGAGAACCTGTCTATGCTACAGAACCACGAGGCAGCCTCCCACTTGAACTCTCCCGTCAACAAGGAGGGAGTGCTCTTCCGAAAGGGCACCATGCAGTCCATCAATAACGAGCGGAGAGCCTCCAAGGTCTTAGGGATTGTCTTCTTTTTGTTCCTCATCATGTGGTGCCCATTTTTCATCACTAACATCATGTCTGTTCTCTGCAAGGAAGCCTGCGATGAGGCCCTTCTTGGAGAACTCCTGGACGTCTTTGTATGGGTGGGCTATATTTGCTCAGGGGTCAATCCCCTGGTGTACACACTCTTCAACAAAATCTACCGCAGGGCTTTCTCTAACTACATCCGCTGCCGCTACAGTGGCGGCAAAAAGTCGGCACAGAGGCACAACCAGTGTCCCAATGTCTCGTCAACAGCTTTGTACGGGAAGGACCTCAATTTAAATAGTTACCGCAACGGCAATGAACTCAACAGCATGGAGATGGACGAGACTGAGGATGCTTTGGAAATGCACGTTGGAACCTCACAGCTCTCGATAAATAGCTGCAGTGGTGAAAAGATCAGTAGCGTGTAAGAGGACACGGACACGCTTGTGCCCTGGAGTTCACTGTGGTGCAGCTATGGACAGTGTATATGTTAGGTAAAGAATGATGTAAATAATGCATTCTGAACAAAGTCGTTCTTTTAATTTAAACTTTCATCTTTGTAGCTCATTGCTTTCCACCATTCCTGAACAGGATCTGTATTTACTGTTGGGTGCAGAGCAGGCACGGCCTCTGTAGAAACAGTGAGTACCAGCTCCAAAGAGATGTCCGTTCTTTTGCTGATAAAATATTGATCTTTATTTTCTTTACTTTCAGTGCATGTACAACATTGCTAACTATGAATACTCAGGTGGCATTTTTTTTTTTTTGAGTCCTCAGTGGTCCATTATGAGTAGTTGCATCTCAAATAAAGGGATATGGGCTTTGGCCAGTTCAACATTTCTTATTCAAATAGTTAATAGTGCGACAGCAAGATAAATGCAAACAAATCTGGGCTTTGATGGGACACAGAATGAAATAATCCGGGCACACAATGTTTTAAAAAGTTGATCAAGAGCTTGTGAACTCCTCCTTGCATTGACAGGGAACCTGGTGGAATGATGGAGGTGGCAACCGTGGCATTCTTTGGTAAAATGAGCTTCCCCCTTAGGTGAGCAGGGATATTATTTTTCCTGTTGTGGTTGTGTGTTCCATCTGAACATCTGCACAGAGAATTTTCTGAAGTACAGCAACTGAATACTCAAGAGAAAACAATAGGGTGAGTTTTGCCTTTATTCTTTTGTTCACTTACAATCCTATGCAAGATCATTTTTCTGGCAGGTGTCTCACATTACTAGGCCTGTGTGGATTCCTTCTAAGTGCACTGGAAGCCAGCAGTTGGGTACAAGTTGCAGCATTCAGTATCCTTTGCTTTTGTGTTATGCAAAAGAACTATTTTCTAGCTGGGAAACACTAAGGCTCAGACACA
This sequence comes from Tiliqua scincoides, assembly GCF_035046505.1. Taxonomy (NCBI): domain Eukaryota; kingdom Metazoa; phylum Chordata; class Lepidosauria; order Squamata; family Scincidae; genus Tiliqua; species Tiliqua scincoides. The sequence goes on from NC_089832.1 coordinate 1,717,536, forward strand.
GACAACTTTCTTCACAAGAAGTAGGCACAGGACTGCAGCCTTCACAGCTGAAAGTCAGCCTGGCCAGTTTGCTGCACCTCATGTAGAGGCATCTCCTGCCTACCTCTTAAAGAATACCTGTCAAGCCCATGGATAAATGTTTTATAACCTTAACCATTGGCATACCAATTCCCTCCTTCCACTCAGATCTACCTACCAGATTAATAGAGCCAGAGGGCTCCTAGTGCAACATCCTGCCCTATTTTTAAAGGTGAACTTCTGACACCTGGTTGCATGAAGCTCCACCACCAGCAAGGATGGTTAGTTATCTACAGGAAACCCAAAGCAAGAGGCAATACCAATTCATTCCAAACTACAGCAGCAAGTGCCATCTGCTGGTTAAATCCCAGAACATGGTGTGTTCCAAACCAATGATTGAGCTGTTTTTCATTTGCCAGTTTAAGCTCCCATGTGAATCACTTCTGCATATTCATTTTTTAATTTGAGCTTGGATGGCTACAGAGAAGTAAACAGGTAAAATTAATTTTGCAGCTGTGATAGAGACCCTGGTATCTCATTAGGCTACTGAGGAAGTGAATTCTCAGGAGTGGATGAATCAAGGGAGCATTGCAGAGAAGTCAAAGAAGCTTGTACTTCTGAACTCTTTCCAAGGATCACACAATAATTAGAACAGCAGCCAATTAAAATGCAGCAGATATTCAACAGGTGTTCTTGGAACTGCTCAGTGCCTGTTGTAAACTTAGAAAGAGGTCTTGCGGTTTTTTGTCTGAAAGAAAACCCATCACCCGACCTGCTTGCCTAATGAGAATCTGTTCACATTTCCCTGGTAGCAAAATGGGGCATTCATACTACTACAGTCAAGATAGTCTCTTGGATGTTTTGTCCTTGCAAAAATGTGCAGATTGGCAGCTTCCTGGTGTTTTGAGCAAAGCCTATCTGCCATGTGCCAAGGATGTAGCTTCTGGGAGGGGGTGAATTTTCCTCTTGAGACAGATTGGCATTGGTGCAGATAAGACAATGGCTGCTTTGTCCAAAAAAAGGGGCAGGTTCCCACTTTCCCACTTAGTGTTCCTTTACCATCTGGGCAGTGCGAGGGACAGCTCTGGAGTGCAATCTCATACACCGGCCAAATGATTGGACAATTACTTAAATGTCAGGCCTTGATGCCCCCCGATTGCACAGAGTGCTGCTCTGAGAAGGCAAGAAAATTAATATTGATTTTAGCATTTTACCGTGCCTCTTGTAGTGTGCTTTTGGCACAAGCTGTCAGCAGAGCATGTTAACCATTCCGAGGGGGGAAGGAGGGGTTCTTGTCTCTTAGCAATGCTTATGTTTGATGGAGCACATGTGGTGCCTGCACACCAGCAGAACAACCACCTAAAATCCACTTGATCAAATTAGAATTTAAATAAGACACACACAGAGATCTGACACCCTTTGCTGCTCCAGCATCCGTAAGCCTCTTTCCCTGCTGCAGTAATTATCCGATGCAATACAATTTCATCTCCAAAAGAGCCGTGGTTCAGCAGTAAAGCACATGCTTTGCATACAGAATCCCGTGATCAGTTACTAGCATTGTTTGGATAGCAGGAAACAGGAGAAGTCTGTGGCCAGGGCTCTTCAAACTCGCAGGCAGTAAGAGGTGGGCCCGATGGAGCTGCTTTGGGGCTAGAAAGACACAGCACACAGTGGGCACAGACAATCCTTTCTCTAATCCCTGCAGGGGTGAGGGCTGTCTGTCTAGCAGCACGTTCTACAGGCACATTATTGAATAGTGCAGCAAAGGCTCTCTCCATATGCTCGGTGGTGTTCTTTGGGAACGGGGAAGCTAAGAGCCAGGCATGGGAGCATGAGGGCAGTCAATACCTCTACACCTACCCCTAATATACCATACCATCTTGGGTTTAAAAAAATGTAGTATAAAAACAAAGCAAATTTTACTCTACGAGTCTGAAGGGGGGGCCCCCAATCACCCCCTGAAAGAAGAAATCCCCTTCCCCAAGATTTGGTGGTAGCTACACAACAGGTTTCCAAGACTAAAACAACACAAGGACTCCCTTGGAGAAGTTCAACCTCACTAAGTAAGCAATCTTCTGTTTCGGGATTTAGTTGTCATAACCAAAACACTCCAAGACCAACACTTGCAAATGGGCCAAACCATGTGCATTACTGCTGATTTTGCTTTAGGGATCTCATGAATAAAGCATCATTTAATCGAATGATAGTCATCAACAGCAGCAAATTGTATTGAAGTTTGCCCTAAAGAACATGCAGCATTGTGAAAACACTTAGTCAAAATCAGACTCCTTGATATGTAATTGTCTGCTTTAAACCACAGAAGAACACCACACCACAAGAACTATGAAAGAGATTGCATTTTATACATAGAATATATACACATCAGTTTTGGACATGTGGGTCTCTAGCCATGCAGATTCCATACAAAACTATTTACAAAAGAAAACTAAACACAGCAGGACTGTTTCCAATGAACATACATTTGTTGGAAGCTCCAGCAATGAAGTAGTCCTGAAAAGAAGGTTGGAGGTTAATCATATACAGGAAAAAGCATTTTACAGAAGATGGATGCCTACTACTTTAAAATACAGTGTGAGATGTGGCAATATATACAAAGAAAAAATGTCCGTCTCATCCCACCCACCCGCCCCACTGCTTCTGATTACTGCCCAACTGCGCGTCAGTTCTGCACACACGTAAGCAGCTGCCATCAATTGGTTGTCATTGTTGAGTAGTCAACAAGGACAGAAACAAACTAAGTGAATATTATCTCATGAAACAGTTTTGCTTAAAAAGCCGCCAATCTAAACTTCCCTTCTGTCTTGATTCAGCAGACTGCAGAGCAGTCTGCAAGTCTTTCCACTGACTCCATCCAATCCAGCACTGCAACCCCTTTTGCAAGGAGTGTGTATTTGCATTGTTGCACAAAGCACAGTGGGAGCACAGAGTTTAAGTCAGTCTTCCATCAAAACTCAAAATGCTTCGTAGTAACACAACTGACAGTAACGCACACCGGAGTTTGGCTCACGTAGGGATGCATTTCCATGGAGAACGTCTTGTATGAACCAGGATCTCTGAATACAGCTGCTGCTTCCCACCGGCCACTGTCGTGGGATGGTAGCTGAGTATTTTGCAACTTCTGACCAATCCCACGAAGTAGTAGCTGAGTCCCCAGAAAGCCCTGCACATACGAGGTAGATATTCTCTGCACAAACAAGTGCTCAAGAAGCATCATGTGGAGACAAGACTGACTGGGGAACCCAATCCTGGGAGAATTTGCAAACCTGTCCCATGAGCGGAAATGTCAGCAAGAGCAGGTCCAGGCAAAAATGGCTGTGCTTCACTAACACATGATGGGAAGGAATCTGTCGCCCATCCAGCCCTTCAATTAAACCACTACAATTCTCCACAACATATCATACTTTCAGCAAGGGGGAAGAAAGCACAGTTTTATACATCTGTACTTTTCCATATACTTAGTCTCCTTAAAAGACAGCATGTTCCTTTACATCAAAGTGAAAATCATCTTTATTTAACATAAAAATCTCAAAACCTACCAAAAAAGAACACTCCAAACAATAAATAGGTCTACACAAAGGAGATTATTTCCATATACTTTGATTTAGTAAGACCTGATAACTGCATTTTAATGCACAAGGAACTGGGGGTGCAGGGGGTAAAACAGGGCATGTAATGCTCCTACCCCTATTTACATGACCAAGCACACATCCAGAAAACATTTTCTCTGGATCCTTTGTGCTAAGTGCTCATGGATGCACTCAGTGCATTAGCATGTTTTCTGGCTGACCAGTTGCTTCTCACCTGCCTTCACTGTCATCCGAATTACAGACCGGGGGGGGGGAGGGGAGAGAGAGAGGAGTCTGACCATTCCAGCGCCCTCCCTGTACGACAGTTCTCGAGGTCCCTTGAGGAAAGACATGGCAATTAACACGGCTTTACATTGGTCTGAACTTTTAGCACAGGGTGCCCTACTTGTCTCTGACACGACTTGGACCGATTCCAATGGATCAGCCCACAGAGGCAAAGGAGGAATTTTAGTTCCGGAGTTGCAAACACCTGTCAAAGCCAGCTGCCAATGCTGTCACCGAGACACAACATACACGTCTGCTGGGAGCTTCTGCCAGAGACAGCTCAGGCATCTCAGATGTGCACAGTCAGGCATGCTGAAGGCAAGACGGGGGCACCTGGGAGATCTGGGAAGGCCACCCTGAGGAGAGAGATACTTGCCATCAGGGAGGAACCGCCACCCACCCACCATCTAGCAATCTAAACCACATGCCACTCTGAGGCCAAGACAGCCTGGAACACTACAATGCACTGACTTCCACAAATGTGATTTATACGACTAGATTAAAGCGGTTTCTTTGAATTGTAACTTCCCTAGATGAACTTAGCTGTATCACGTGGTTTGGGTCGGAATTCCCCTCCCACATATCCCCAGCTTACCCAGGGAAAAGACTTCTGGGCCAGAGGATCAGGGAGGAAGCCTGTGGAACATGGGGCCACCTCCCCATACGCTGCCTGGGCACTCCTATGGGCGGCAAAGTGCAGCAGAGGAACACTGCGTGCGGAACCCCCCGCTTCTCCCTCTGCCTTGGAAGAGGGAGGGGGAGACAGGACGCAGGGCATTTGGCTGCTGGGCAACCACCCCTCCCCTGCCTCGGGGGAGGAGAGCACTCGCTCACCCAGCCAGCCGGGACCTGCCTTACCCGGCAGGGCACATTGGGAGCCCACAGCTGGACCTCCCGACCTCATCTGCAGAGCTACAGGACCCAGGTGGGCAGGGCCAGCCCACCCCCCAAAGGCAGAGACCAGAGCAGAGGCAGCAGCCTTCTGAGCCATCTCAGGAACAACCCTGGCAACTCCAGGTGGGAGGGCAACAGAGAGAGAAGGGAGGAGTTGCGGTAATCCCAGGGAAGGGCAGTCTCAGAAACACGCCCTTTTTCTACCATCCCTGTGAGGGAAGGGGCCAAAGGGGAGGGGTCTGCTCTACATAAACCTGGAGGCCAGGGATGACAAGGCAGTTGGGAGTCAGAAGGGCAGGCAGGAGGATCTGCTGACAGCAGCCCCTGCTCCTAACTGGCAAATGCTGCCAACCCAAAGAGGGGGAGCCGGGTGACACAACCCCCCCTTTCTTCTGGTGAACTAGTCTGAGGGGGGGTCCCCCTCAGAAAGGCCGGGTGGGCCCTCTCCTCCCCTCCACAGGGAGGCCTCACAGTTTGCTAAAATAAGAGGGAGGGAGGAAAGAAGCTTAGGGCACAATCCTAACCTGGAGTTAGGCTGGTGCAAGTAACTTGCGCCAGCCCAGGAGTGTCACGAAAGTGCCGTAAAGTATTTGAGCCACTCTGGAGAGGTGAGTTTGCGTCAACTGAGCTCAGACAACAAAGGGTTCTGGGGAGGAGGTGGGAGGGAGGCATTTCAGGGTGGGGAGCGGGAGGCAGGGCCAGGATCCAGCAGTTAGCCTGGGCCAACTCTGGGCTGCTCGGATTTGGGACTTCAGTAGCTCTCTCCGGGGTAAGGGGAAGAGATTCTTCTTGCCTTGGGCTGAGCCACTAAGCACCCAAACTTGCACTGGATACAGCGCAGGCCCATTGGCCTGCCTGTTCCAGCACAAATTAGGATTGTGTTGCCAGAAACCTAGAGTAGACCTACACAACAGAGACCAGGGCTTGTCTCTTGCAAAGCACAAAAGTGCACATCACACCCACACATGTGCACTGTCCCATGAGGCATGCCAATGCATTTTTGAAAACAAAGAATTCCAGAAGCCATTTGATCAGCAGCAGGCACAGGGGTTGTTCTAAGCAACACCATGTGTCTTGGGGATTACCGGCTGTGCACAACACCAGAAATGAGTTGAGAATCCTGGCCTTTATTTGCAATGAAGAGCAAAGAAAGGGACAAAGACCCATTTTTCACAGCAAGAGAAAGGGTGTGTGTCATTGAATATGCAAGGGGGTGAGGCTGCAACAGCTAGGAGTAACAGCACTTGGAGCTCCTACATCAAAAATCACATGTGTCATTGCACACCTTGCCTGTCTATGTTGGGCTTAGCTCATTTGGCACTTCCACTGCCCTCATCCACAGAAATCCCAGCCCTTGATACTAACATGCTGCAGCGTCTTGCATTTCAAACACAAAGCGGGGGGGGGGGGGGGGGGAATGATCTTCTGTAGCAGACAAATCAGTGCTACCAGCCAGACAAAATACTTAGCCTTTGTTTTTTCCCCTAACATTAAACTGAAATTTACAAGCTACCAGATTTAAAGAAAGATCGTAATTAAAAAGTTGTATTTGTGAAAAACAATATTAAGGGAAATAATATGAAAGTTTAGTGTTTAATCAAGACAAATCATGCTCTATTCAAAAATGTTTATGATACAATTTAGTGTGCTTTTCATTTGGCCAAAAAAGCCATCTATAGAATTTGCCCTCTTGGAAACTTTAAAAAGGCCCAGATGTTGAAGCTCTCCTTGCACCTGTATGGTGAACATCCAAATTACACATCTCCTGAAATTGGGGTGGCCACCTCACCAACTTAACTATGCACTACTGCTGCCAAAAGTAACATTACAGGAAGTCACAGATTATGAAGAAAACGATCTGGACGAAGAAGATGCAAATTAAGCTGGTGCAAACACTGCCCAGGCGAAGAGCAAGAAGATGGCTGCTCCGCATCATCTAAATAAGTACACATGATGCAAGGGGACCAACTGAAGCACGCAACAACCTGCATCCCTTCCACAATTCTGTGCAATGAAGAATAAACCCACTGTAGCAATTAGCTGTCCTTCAGACAGCACACACTGTCCAACGCTACCCATGCAGACGAGATGCTACTTGTCTCTCACCAGGCAACCTGCAATCAGTGGGAGAGGCAAGGCAGCACCTCCACGGGCCTGTAGCCCCGACTGTAGCTGCTGTTCTCTGCTCTGCAGAGTGGCTGGGATAGCAGAGCAGGAAAGGAGGCAGGCAGCTCTTCCTGGGGCAAATGATTCACTGCCCTGCTCTGTGCCCTGCTTTGCACAGCAACTCCTTTGCTAAAACAGCAGAGTGGCAGAACAGGGACGCGCATGCTATGGCAAGGAAACAGCAACCCCCCGTCGAGAAACTGAGTTGCAGCCCAGGATCACCGACCACACAGGGCAGAAGCCATAGCTCAAGACCCCGGACCTGCTCAATCACTTTGCAAACGTCGCAGAACTGAACCATTCCTAATCTCAGCTGCATTATTCTATGGCATTTTCTTGTATACCAAAAAAAAGGAAAGGGAAAGAAAAAACCAACACGAAGGCAGGAGCAAGATGTAAATTCCCCAACAGTCACAATATAAACCTGAGATTTTTTTGTTTGTTTTTTTTGGCAGTTTTACCCCAACATCCTTAATTCATAAGCTTCCATACAACTCAGTTAAAATCTTTCTATGTCATTGTTAGTCCCAAACAAGGAAAATAATTTAAAGTGACATCCATTGTCCAACAATACATTAAAAAGTGATTAAGTATCAAATTAAATATGATAAATAAAAACATATTTACACTTTTTCCCCTAAGAACCCAAACCTAATAAATTCAAAAACTGTGCAAACTGAAGAACATCCAACACTCAGATGTTAGTCCTTTAAAACTTCACATATTACCAACCTTACAAAAAAAAACCTAATATTTAAAAATACGCATTGCATCTATTGAGACAAAGGAATTGCAAAAATGTTTTAAGACTAGTAAAAGAGTTATCAATTACACAGGCACTTCACATGTAAACAATCTACAGTACAACTGAAAAGAAAAATTTTGGCACCAACCTAGAATACTGAAAAAACCCACACAACTTGTCCTTTATACTGTATACTATTCTGAGTCGTCTTCATAGCCATCCTCATACGCACCCAAGTAAATTATAATCGGCTGGTAGAACAGTCAGAAGTGCAAGAAATGAGCGACAAATCTTTTGAAGTCTGGTAAAAACTGGGCCCTTGACTGACCAGTCAGATTTTTGCCACCAAGCTGTAGTGATGTTTTTTGCAGATGTAGATACAAACTATCAGCTCTGAAACTTTGTTCAATGGAAAGCTGATGTTTCAGTGATGCTTTCTACCTTACACTGGACCTGCAACACACCCATTAAAACCATAATGTGCAAGGCATACAAATGCAAGTCTTCAAAAGTGTGTGCATTAAACTAAAGAGCCAGAAATTAGCCGGGTCTCCCAGCCACGTACACATCTCTAAAGCTGTGTGCTTCCTCTCATTAAAATGTGTGCCGCAAGTGTAAGAAGGTGTAACAGTGCAGGGTAACACAGGAGAGACTTTTTCTTAAGAAAAGAAAAAACACACATAATGGAGTGATAATGGTAGAACTCAGAATCTGCACTACCTGGAAGGAGACACCGATGATCTCAAAATCTCTTATGGCTCCAAGCTAAATAAGTAAGCAGTACAATTCATTCATATGCTGGGCAATTGTCAGTCTGACCTCAAGGTTCTATGTATATGGCCAAAACAAGGTTTCGTCTAAAGCATTTGGCCCACGACGACTCGATGGCTTGGAGTGTTCCTCTGGAGGAAGCTGAACTGGCTTGGATCATTCCACATTCACACACACCTCTTCATAGCAACATGTTGTATCTCCAAGAGTTCTACTACAGGCAGGAAAGCTGCGATGCCTTAGACGAGGGTATCTCAAGAAGGGCCTGAACAGTAAGTCCAACTTTCACAAGACCCCTTTCCTCCAGAATGTGATGGGGCAGGCAAAGTCTTTCCTGGGAAAGGAAAAGGTAACAGTTCCATTTCTGCTGAATAGATTTTGCAGATCCTTGCTTCCCAAATTAAGAAGCAGGCTCAATATTTCTCCCACCAGCTCCTGTGTTTCAATGCAAATCTTGAGAACAGGATTTTTTTTCCTTTTTTTTTCCTGTCATCTGAATAGCAGGGATCTGCTTCCTCCCCCAAAGCAACACACCACAAGCTGCCCTCACAATTAAGCTTCAATGGGCTTTCTCATTGGGCAATAAAAGCAGATTCCTTCACCCCACATGAAGAAGCTCCCCACCTTATCCTATTCAAATACAGAGAGGAACTAGATTTTTATTGCATTCCGTAAAAATCTAAAGATCTCGGCTACTACTGCAGAGTTTCTGTAAGATCTACAATGCTGATACCAATCACAGAAGAAGTGCTTGTTTCTGCAATTACCTGTGGGACACCCAGTTTTTTACACGCATCAAGAAAGTTTTCAACATTCCTTCGGCACTTTGCCATACTGAGTTTAGGCTGTAAGAGAGACACGCATTATCATTACATGCTTGACACAGAACCTGATAATTAATGTATACATTTATATAGCAGAGGCTGCACTACTGAGCCAGGAGTAACAAAACACCCCAATAATCAGGCACTGTCAAGATGTCTAGATGGTGCCAGACTTCTAGGAAGTACATACCTTAAATGCATAAATTTAAATTGCAGAATTGAAGCAGCTGAAGGAAACAAAAGCACAGTCCAGGGTCACACAACGCTGCTGGCAGACTGACCCCGTCCTGGCAGGACTCATGTGGTTCACCTGTTTCCACTGCTGCCTTGTACATTTTTTCACAGACGTTCTATCACTTCTGTGACTATTTTGATGTCAGCCTATTGGGACTACAACACTACTGGATGCCGGATTATCTGAATTTTACTGTGTAAATAAAAGTTGCACTTGTGTATGCAAGATGCCAATTCAATACACTGCAAAGGGGCCTGAAAATAATCCTTGACCAACATGTAGAATATTCTATCTGAAAAAATAACCCTCTTACTCACCACAGCTGGTGATGGGACATGAATACTGGCAACAGATCGAGGTCTTATATGATTGGCTAAATGGCACAGAACCACCCCATCCATCAGCGCTGCTCCAATGTCATCTGGCAAAATCACCTTCAACCGTGACTCGAGATTCTATTATAAAACAAAGGGATACAACCTGTTGCTTGTTTACTCTCGGGAGTTCTAAAGCAGACCAGGTTCTACATTTTCTGGGTTTTAACCATTAACTAAAAACCAACAGATCTGCAGCTAGACAGAACTACTACTCCACCGAGCCAAAAAAAACAATCCTGGATCTGACAGAAAAGCCTTACATTGCGCAGCTGCTTTATCTGCTCCCTCTCCTCTCGCATGTGCTCCATTTTCCTTCTCATGGTGAAACCAGGGTCGACCGTATTATAGTCTTGGCGAGATCGGCCAAAAGCTGCAAACAAGACAGAAATGTTTGAGGTGTGTGTGTGGCTGATAATTCTCTCTCTTTTTAACTGTGGAGAACAGTCCCTTGTAGCAGGCATCCCAGCAGGGTTATTTTCCACATCACATGATGAATGGCTAAGAGTTGGGGCTTCAGGTGGGATTTTGCCCACAGATACTCCACCTGAGGCCAAGTTTGTCCAAAGCAACAGAAATTGGGCATACTACTTTTAAGCTGACTTAACATACAAAGTCTAAAGTGTAAAGAAGAAGGACAGCTCCACTTGGGGGGGGGGAAGCAGAGGGAGGGTTCTGGCTACAACATACAATTTAAACATACAGCCCGCTTCATTCCCTGAGTCAGCTGTCTTCTCTCTTGAAGATCTCTGGGGGCACAAGGGCTTAGCAAGACCTCGGCCCAGGAGCCTTTATCCTGGAAACTGAACTTGGGATTCCTGCTACTGAAACATATGCTATACAACTCAGCATAAAGCACACTGAACACATGCTTGACGTCAGCTGTATTTAGCCATCCACACTGTTCTGTTACCCACTCCAGAGTCTTCTGCAGACATGCTTTAGAAGAGTCTCTAGAATAATGTCTTAGAGGCCGTGTAGGTCATCTGGCATCTTCAGCCCACTCATTTTTTACAGATGCCTCTGGAACATTTGGATGTCTGCCTTGGGCAGATCTGACAATGCTGCACAGCCTGCAATTAGTGTTGGTATCTTTTTCCAAACCATCACCTTCACACACAACTCAGCAGATGACCCAGCAATCACCAGTCCCCACACCTTCTCTCTGGACGACTGGATTCTCTTAAGGCAAACAGTGAAGGATTTCTTGAACATCTCAGCATACATTTCAACTGGAATATGCTTCCTGCACTTCTAAGAGGGTTAGGACAAGAAACCACTTCCCTTAATACAGCAGTCCTACCCCTCTGCCACCTACGGATTCTAACACAATACTCTTATAGGTTCTGCATCAGGTCAATGCCCTTACAGGTTCTGCATGTGAAGGAGTGCCTCACCTGATCTGGGCTTCAGTCCAAAGGGGCCATGAGAACTGCCATCTGCCCTTTCATAGTCCTGGGAAGGGGCAGGGAAGAGGACATGGGGGAAGAAAAGGAGTGATTAGAAACCCAAAGAGCACAAATGAACCAATAAGGCAAGGATATGGGGCAAGAGTGTGTTTCCTGCTTTAACAAGCTGCTATTGTTTTTAACTTGGGGAGATTATATGTGGGGGGCTGCTCAAGGAAAATGGCTCACTTTCCCCCACCCTTTCAGGTGTTGGCAACATGCACAGGAGCACACCACCAACAGGTTGGTCTATGTGAGCCGCAAGGAAGCGAATAGGAGAATTTCCAGGTGGTGTGTGCTCCACAAGCAAGAGACGGCAATGACTTAATGACATCTAATGCTCACGTCGGTAAAACAGAATTATGTTCCCAAAGTTGTACTCTTAGAGGAAATTGAAAGGGGTCCCTTAAACATTTTTCTTCCAAAACCCATTTGATAGAATCGTTCTTCAAAAGAAGGAAGTCACTTAAACAGGACCCTGACGTTATTTTGCTCCCTTCAGACTCTGAATTGTAGCCCAGGCACCCCATTCCAGACAACTCTTCGAGAGGACTCCTACTGTGCAGCCTTCTCCTATTTTTCTGACTTCTTTCTTTACTTCTCCTGCTAATTGAACATAAGAACAGCCCCACTGGATCAGGCCATAGGCCCATCTAGTCCTGCTTCCTGCATCTCACAGCGGCCCACCAAATGCCCCAGGGAGCACACCAGATAAGAGACCTGCAAGGCCTCCTGGGAATTGTAGTTAAGAACATAAGAACAGCCCCACTGGATCAGGCCATAGGCCCATCTAGTCCTGCTTCCTGCATCTCACAGCGGCCCACCAAATGCCCCAGGGAGCACACCAGATAACAAGAGACCTGCAAGGCCTCCTGGGAATTGTAGTTAAGAACATAAGAAAAGCCCCACTGGATCAGGCCATAGGCCCATCTAGTCCAGCTTCCTGTATCTCACAGCAGCCCACCAAATGCCCCAGGGAGCACACCAGATAACAAGAGACCTGCAAGGCCTCCTGGGAATTGTAGTTAAGAACATAAGAACAGCCCCACTGGATCAGGCCATAGGCCCATCTAGTCCAGCTTCCTGTATCTCACAGCGGCCCACCAAATGCCCCAGGGAGCACACCAGATAACAAGAGACCTGCATCCTGGTGCCCTCCCTTGCATCTGGCATTCTGACATAGCCTATTTCTAAAATCAGGAGGTTGTGCATACACATCATGGCTTGTACCCCGTAATGGATTTTTCCTCCAGAAACTTGTCCAATCCTCTTTTAAAGGCGTCCAGGCCAGTCGCCATCACCACATCCTGTGGCAAGGAGTTCCACAGACCAACCACACGCTGAATAAAGAAATATTTTCTTTTGTCTGTTCTAACTCTCCCTACACTCAATTTTAGTGGATGTCCCCTGGTTCTGGTGTTATGTGAGAGTGTAAAGAGCATCTCCCTATCCACTCTGTCCATCCCCTGCATAATTTTGTATGTCTCAATCATGTCCCCCCTCAGGCGTCTCTTTTCTAGGCTGAAGAGGCCCAAATGCCGTAGCCTTTCCTCATAAGGAAGGTGCCCCAGCCCTATAATCGCCTTAGTCACTCTCTTTTGCACCTTTTCCATTTCCACTATGTCTTTTTTGAGATGCAGCAAATTGGGTAAGAGGCACTTTTTCAAGTGGGTGCTCCTTTTTTTAGCAGGGGGAGAGTAAATGGCCCACCTCACCCCAGCAGTGTCTGTTCTAGTGGCTGTCTGCTGGTATTCATTTGCATCTTTTTAGATTGTGAGCCCTTTTGGGACAGGAGGCCATTTAGTTATTTGATTTTTCTCTGTAAACTGCTTTGTGAACTTTTAGTTCAAAAGCGGTATATAAATACTGTTAATGTTAATGTTTTAAAGAGTAGCATATTTCAGCAGAAGACCTCTGCAGCAAGCCAGCAGGCAAGGAAAAGTCAAGGCTCTGAAATATACACACACAGCCACGCACACACACAGACGTGTACCTCGGACGACACAGGAGACTGTGGGGACACATTAGTATTATCACTGTCTTGCTAAAAGGAAACCAAAAAGATGGAATTATAAAATGAAAGTTATGATTTTTTTAAAAATACTTGACATGAAATTATGAATATGTACACACAAATGTAGTCCTTTTCGTATACACAGAGAGCTATGACTGAACACATGTACACATACACTCGGAGAAACAGCAAGACACAGTAATGTTGCCATGAAGGACATTTCCAGCTGCAACATACCTGAACTCTGACCCTCCCACACACTCAGCTCTTGCCTACTGCACAAGGCACCACTTGGATACTGGCAGGCTTAAGTCAGTTTAATGCCAGAGGTGCAGTAGCTCAGCAGCGTAGAAGTCAGCCTAAAACTGCTCCACAGCTCATCGTGGCACCCCAGCTGAGTCTCGGTGTAACTGGTTAGACGATGGTCAACCTCCAAATCCAAGCTATTGCTGTCTTAAGAGTCAGGCCAATGTCAGTCTTCTAAGACCTACTTTCAAAAAATCAGATCCTATTTCAATCCTCATCTTCCTGAAATCCTACCAGACTTTAAGCTTAAAGACATCCAATGTCTGCTTCTACTTCAAGAAAACAAAGTAAACAAAAGAAGCTGAAATAACTAGGTGTAGCTTTGGAAAAGTTAGCATCAGGAAGGCCACAATTAACATACACCCATTCAGCTAGAGTAGCAATTGCTTTATACCCAAGAAAGAACTGCAACACTTTTGTGATTGCAGAGTACAACTGCTGTTTTAAAGCACAACATCAAGGTCATGCTTGCCGTGGAAAGATTTTGGGCAACGAGAGCAGCAGGCCAAACAAGAATCTCGAAAGGCTTCAGCAGGACTCTGCACTGACCTCTTTGACCGCACAGGACCATGACGCAAGCAACGGCCCAGATGCCAGCATGATGGAAACAAACATCTTAAGTAAGGGTGTTTGCTTCTGGTGATTAAGACAGGATTGCAGCCTGAAGTCTTACTGAACACAATGGGCTTACTTCTGAGTAAAACACTAGTCATATGGCCAATTCAACACACAGACAGCCTGAGACACCGCAGGGATGTTGCTTCTTCTCCCAGGTCAGTTATTACCAATACTGCATGTAAGCACACACACCCATAACGCAGGCACATGTCTCATTTTCTTACATACGGTGTCCTAACTCACCTCGTCGTTTTCATTTCCACTTGAACTCTTCCGAGAAGACTTGTACTGAAAAGCAAACAAGTTCTGTTTTGAACAGTTTCAAGGTGATGCATTTCATTTTTACTCAAGACATCCCTGAGGAACTGCAAGGCTGCCAGTAGCTATTTCACCACAGATGTGCCTCAAATGTGGACTCCGACTTTGCAGCCAAAGACAAGGCCCAAAAGAACTTTCCCCCGTCTGCTTTGGAACAGTTTTCACACTGACAGAAGTTAATGTGGATGCTTCCCATGTGGCCTTTTCACGGTGGTGATCAGCATCACTCTCGGGTGCTGCAGAACGCCAGTTAGGAGACCACGTTCATTCGCCTCAGTCACCACAGCCCAGGTGCCACTGAGATGGCAAGCCTGCACCTGGACTGGAGGTGGGGTCTCTCAAAACTGAACCTTTCTCGCAGGGGGTTTCGGCCTAGCCTTCTCATAGAGAGCAGCCCCGGTTATGGTCCAAATGCTTCTGACTTTTGTGTTTGCCCCAAGAGATGCAGCCTGAGCAAATACATGGCAGGCTGTGAACAGGAGTGCTCAAGGTGCCCTTGGCTTTTTGAGAAAGCCCCCCAAACAGCTTGAGAACGGCTCTGGGCAAGTAAACATGCAAGTGTAACACAAGCCCTAAGAAATTTAAATTCTAATGAACATTTGAGCTGCCTCTAGCCTTTAAATCACTTGGTAACTGTAAGGAATCTGTTCTTTTTGCATGGCACCTGCAAGTAAGATTTCTCATCAGCATGTTTGGCAACTAACACTCTCCTCAAGATAAAAACCTAATAAACATTTGCTGTAGAAAGAACAAATTTTCCACCATTTCAGTAAAATACCTTTTCACGAAATTGGACTGGCCACCAAGAAAATTCCACTAACAGATCTCACTCGATGTCAGTTAGTCAACTGATGCAAGAAAGGCCAGGGGGCTTCCAATTTCTCTTTCCTTCTCCACCACCCTCAACTGATGCCTGTTCCTTCTGACCATGGAAGAAAAAAAATGGACCGCTGCTGGATGACCAGTAGAAACAGCACAGGAGGCAGCACAATGGCCTGTTATTAGAATCAGGGTTTAGAATTTTGGTGCCCTTTTCTTTACTCCTTGCACATTTAACAAGTGAACATCTGACAATGCCCATTCTGTAATAAGGTCAGTCCAAGAACAGCACTTCAAGGGATGCCAGTTTCACAGGATCAGGAAGGGGACTGACAGTGCCACCGTGTGGTCATTCTTACTTTCAGATTTAAGTGGTGTTTTCATGGCTAAAAGCCAATAAATGAAGTCAATGAGAAATGCCAATATTCGAAGGATTCAGACAGACTTCAAGGTCAGCAGTAATCACCAATGCAGTTAGGAAAGATCAATGCACCATCAAGTTAAGAGAATTTCCACCACCTCATCCTTCATATAAACTTATCTTGAGCCTGGAGGAAAGTCAGATGTTTGGACAAAGAGGTTTACAGGACCTATACGGGTCAAGGCCAATGGAGGGATGAAAGATATGGTTGGCGAGTTAGGGTAAGCACATACTCCAACATACCTAAGCCTGTATAGAAAAGGCAACACTGCTCTTGGGCAGTAAGTTCCAGCAGATAATCACACTGTTGCAGTTTATACTCTGGTTGAACATTCAAACATTGGTCTGGCAGTAAGGGCAAGAACTTCACATACTGTGCAGAGACAGAGGTCTTTCTCAGGCCTAACCAGAGATGCTGTGAAGGATGAGCGCAAAGTAGCCCCAAAAGGAAAGTTAAGAAGGTTAACACAAAATACTAACATGGTACTAGTATTCTGAAATACTACTATTGGCTTCAGTGAAAGCTGTCTAAAGTGACCTATGGCAGTGTTTCTCAAACTGCGGGTCGGGACCCTCAAGGTGGATCACGAACCAACTTCAGGTGGGTCCCTATTCATTTCAATATTTTATTTTTAATATATTAGACTTGATGCTACCATGGTACGTGACTGCATTTGGGGAAATGTTACTGACCTGTACTTTTAACAAGCTACTAAGTATATTCTTTAGTCAACGGGACTTACTCCTGGGTAAGTGTGGGTAGGATTGCAGCCTAAGATACTTAAAAATTTTCCTGCTTGATGATATCACTTCAGGTCATGACATCACTTCCAGTGGGTCCTGACAGATTCTCATTCTAAAAGTGGGTCCTGGTGCTAAATGTGCAAGAACCACTGATCCACGGCATAACGCTTGTTCAGCTACTTAAAGTTTTTGATCAGCAGCAGCCTCAGTTGCTTTTAGGAATTCCACTTTGAGAGTTCCTTGCTTCTCGACATTTTAAAAGGTTGATCAGGCATATGCTTCAACAGAGCTTTTTCTGAACTGGAAGAGACAGGCCACTAACCAGATCAAACGCCAGACCCACCACCACAGAGTAGCCACGTACCTTGAAATATTCTCTCCTGATCTGCTTGCTTCGCCTTCTCTCCTCATTCTGCCAGATAATCGGCTGCATGTCTGGCCAGTGCTGCTCATCTGACTGGTCCTTCTGATTCTCCAGTGACTGCAGGGAGGAAAAAGATCACCTTATGATACCAAGACAACCAAACATTGGCTTTCTGGAAGAGGCAGGCAGTTCAGAGTTCACTGTGTGTGATCAGGCTCTTCAGGGTGCTCTGCAAAAACCAGCCCCCATGAAAATTAACTGGGGCTTTATCGGAAACAAAGTGCACTGGACATCCTGGAATTGCCACCCGACGACTGGCCTCCTGCACCCTATCTAGGATTCAACCGCTCCTGTTTTAACAGAGTAAACTTGCTTATCAGTACTTCCAAGAGCTTCTCACACTTTCAATCAACAAACTGGAGTATGCTTGGAACGTATAAGTCAGATTCATTTATTCTAGAAGGGTAACTATGCTTAATTTACATTACCTGCCAGCCGTATGTAGATGAAGGTGAGTTTGCTTCATCTGCTGAAAAGCTATATGAAAAACAAAAGACACCATATATTACATTGGGCAATTGTCCTCTTTTAAACTAGAACCAAGGCAGGCAACTTACAGTTCTATACAGGCACTCCAAAAGAAAAACATTTTAAGATGTACTTGCATCATGTGCCTTGCCTTGCAGACATCCACACTCCTGGAAATGTATCATTGGCAGTTCACAGGAGTGTCAACATTAATGAATAACCAGCTCCACTAAAGAGCTCTAAAAGCAAAACAACATTGTTTCCCAGCTTCTCAGAAACTTAAAAAACCTCACACTACACTACTTGCTTAAACGCATTACGTAGGTAGGAATTCAGCTGTTAAGATCAACAACAGAAGGCTGGCACTAGGCCATCACATGTTGCGTCCTGAAGGTGATCAACACCACTTGCAAAGACCCATTTCATGAAGCACAGGAAGGAGCCTTCCACTCCTTCCTTCAAAATCTGTACAACTTAACAGGGGGTCAAATCCATTTCATACAGTGGGCTGAACAGCATTCATGGCACCTGCTGAGGGCCGGAAGAGACATCATTAAGCAGGAAGTGAGGTCATGAAGCAGATGATGGCCAAAGATTAGCACTTTGTTCTCACATAATAACTCATTAGCTGCAAACGACAGAAATTAAGCAAATCTTGATCATATTTTCAAGATATGGGAGAGCCTAATTATCACACAGGCCACCCTTTCAGCAGCGCCACTTTTGCCAAGGCATCACTTCACAGCTCAACAGCTACGAGGTGCCTGCAAAGTAACACCTCAGCAGAAGCGGCGCTGCTGAAAGGGCAGCCTGCATGACAACTGGGCTCTCCCAGCACCTTGGTAGCATCTCCCTCACTTACTCCTTTTACTGTCCCTTCCCCATAGTGTTCCTTACCTTCTAAGGCCTCCTTCTGTCTCTCCTTCTCAGAGCCATGGCAGAAGTGGCAGCACTGGGAGAGCCCAATGATCAGTGGGGGGGGACGGATAGAGAGCTTCCGAGGGTCCTATCTGGACCATAGGTCTTAAGTTTGATACCCCTGGGCAATTACATTCTGAACCAGCAGCCACCACCAAGCTATGGTAAAGGATTTTAGAACCACCTGCTACCTGAAGGTACAAAACTTTCAAGAAAAAACATTCTCCTAGAACAGTCTCTCCCAGCCCCACTCACCCAAGTCTGACACACCAGTTTCACCCTGAATTGTTTTAATGCAGAAAAATCGCTACCTTTTTTCCGATTCCACAGTCTGTTTGGGTCTGTTTCTTGTGTTTACTGAGGTGGAGTGATTGAGAAGCCTAAAATCAAAACACAAGCACTTGAAACACTTGAAACAAGTACTTTATATTTGTGAAACAGCTCACATTACATTGTTTTCCAATCTTGTTCTTCCAAAATGCAAGCAGGGAGTCTGGAGTCTTATGTACTTAGGTCCTCTTTGCTCTACAGAACACATCCAGACCATTCCCTATTATTTTAAGAGTCGTACCTAGGCTTTCCATTTCATAATGAAGCACTCAAGACAGCTAACATATAGAACAAAATCCCCATCATATTTTCCTCAAACTCTTTGAAACTCGTCACTCTCAGATAAAGAGGCCAAAGAAACAAGAAATGGAAGTCAGTGAAACATTAATACTGGCCAGATGCCTAGCAAGAAAGATTGTAGGCAAAAAAAAGAAGATACCATGACTAGAAAGGAAAGGGAGAATGAGGGAGACAGAGGTAGAATAGGGCAGATGATAGAAAGAACAGCTGAAAAGAGGCAAGGAGTTCACCACCATTAAGGCACTGATTTGAATTGCTTTCTTGCCCTATTGCAGAACCAGGCACAACCTCTTGCCATGAAAAGACTGTGCTTGTGACTAAGCAGTTGAAAGATGCAGGACACGCAGCCCCATCTCTCTGCATCAGGTATAGGTGTGCAGAGAATGCCCAAATCAGCTTGGCACACCTTAGCACCAGTATCCACGCTGCTGGTGTTTCCATTTTAAACTGGTATGCACTCCTATAATAAAAAAAAAAGCCCACCTTCTTTGTGGGCAAAAAAACAGAAGCTGCCTTCCAGAGGTTTGTTTTGATGTCAGCACCTGTATACAAGGGTACGCATTTTAATTTTAAATAACCTAAATGCTCTTGTTCTCCTAAGTGAGATCTCCTCACTCTTTACTGTTTAAAAAGCAAAAGATTTCTAGGATCGGAATTCAGAAGAGCTTGGAATCTTGTTTGGAAGGAATTACAGAGGGGTATACAATTACAGAGGGGTATAATTTTTGCCTGTGTTGTAGGTCAGGTCTGGTTGTTCTTGTGGCTAGAGAGGTGCCAGCAACCCTGTGGGCACCTGAGTGCTCCCTCTTCTCTCACCAGTGTCTTGTCTCACATGCAGCTCCCACAGTTCAGAAAAGGGTTTTAACGCCACTCTCTCAAATGCATCTTCACCAAACCAGCAAGAATGCTGCAGGGAGCACCACTCTGTGAAACTCAAGAGCCAGAAACACCAAATACCTTGAGGCGCGTCCCGCAGCTCTTGTCCTCTGGAAGAGCTTTTCACTGAATGAAGTTCTATAGCTTAATGGCCTCCGTCTGAGTTCGCATTTCATGTACATCAAAACCCAAAGATGGAAGAAGGAAGCGGTAAAGTTTGACAGGAGAGGACAGGGAAGTCATTAGTACAGTAGGCAGGAAAGAGTAAGAGGACAGCTTTCACAGTGCGAAAAAGACAAAATGCTTAATGGCTAGAGTTTGGGTTGTACATTTTGAGAATTCTGAGTGATCACATCACAAACATCTATGAATTCCAGCACAGCATGCTTCCAAATTCTTAGTTCAATTCCAAAAATCAGGATACAATGTGTTTTAAAACAAAAACCAAAGGCAACTAATGTTCACTCTAATTGCTAAACTAATTCCATTCTCTAGTTTGCCCTTACACATTTTTAAAGCGTACAAATTACCCACAACTTTAAATGTGGAGAAGCAAGAAAATCTGTGTATGTTTGCCGACAACCAAATCCTAAAGGCTTGATGGATGTCTTGATTATGCTTGAAGGCCCATTCATAACTTCATGACCCCGGCAACGCACACAGATTCACCCACTGCTGGGATCCGGAGGCTCAATACCTGTTCTTCTGCTCTTGCTGCAACAGCTGGGCAGCTATTTTCCTTAGGTCAGTCACTTCCTTTAATTCATCATCTTCCTCTGCCAACAGTGGCTCTTTCTGAATCCTAACAAGGCAAAAAAGGAAATCTCTGCTGGAGCTACATGCATGTCAGCATAAAAATGGAAAATTACACAAGGACCATAAAAAATCCTCACCCTGTTCACAAAAGTCTTCCTGGAAACCCTAAAGGGAGGGCCTAGGGTAGCCAGGGACCAGGGAGTTGAACTAAACCTGAACCCAACTCAAAACGTAGTCCGGAGAGGGATTCCTCCCCTAGACCACTGACCCAGGATGTAACCTGAACCTACAGTCTGTTTGCCGTGAAATGGAACCAGAAACAAAAAAGGCCAGCATTTCCATGATCAGCCACCCAGTTTTCAAATGTATGATTCATGTTTTGTTTCCCTGGGGTTTTTTCAATCCTGTTTTGTGCATACTATTTTGTTTGCAAAACCCCTTCTAAACGTTTAAAAATAGGCAGCTTTAAACCTATGTTACAAAGAAGAGTTTGGCATTGTTCTGCATGAAGTGTATCAAACTGGTTCAAAGCACCTGAAGCAGCTTCCTGACCGTTTCTTTAAGAGGCAGCATATGAACCACAGACTTTAAAATATTGCAGACAAGAACTGAACCCAAACACGTAGCAGGTTCAACTCCCTGCAGAGGGGCTCACCTTTTCTCATCTCCCCAGTTCTCATTTCGCTCTGTTTTCTGAGACTTCTCAGTCTGTTTCGCCTGTTCCTTATGTGTAAACAATATGCAAAAAAAGAAAGGAGTACACAGGTCACATTAAATAACTTTACAATAGGAAAGACCCATTGCTAATACTGCTGAGGTAAAATTAGAATGTAACCTTAATATAAGAGATGGATGGTCCAGTTTGTACATCTCCTTGGTCACAAGAGCCCACATCCTCTGAGCTGGGGTCAAGGTAATCACACACTTCTGGGTCTAAGCAATCAGAAATGAAAATAGCAGGAATTTTCAGGAAGAAAGAAAGGAAGACAGAAAGCAGCAGACTTTTCCATTAAATGTATTTAATGTGCTCAGCCCTACTGCTCAGGGCAACTAACATTTCACACATCTCAGCCAGCTCCTTCCATCACAATCAAACCTGTGGTTATGACAATACAGAATTAATCCTAAGGGTGCCAGAAAGAATCAACATTAGCTTGAGTTGTATTCCTCCGCTCATTGCTTTTGTGTGTATGATGGGCCTTCACAATTTTACTCCAGCAACACCAAGTGTGTGTTCAACACATTAACCCAAGTGGTTCATAGAAGAACTCTGGGTACCCCGAAGCATTCCTCTACATTCCAAAGAGACAAAAAATAGGATTTACCTTTATGCAGTTCAGGTTTATTTCCTAGTAACTGATTGTCATTTCTGAGCGTCTGCTCCCTTGTTGATTCAGATACCTGAGAGTGAAGGCTGATTGTGTCATCATCAGATGGCTGAAAAAACACATAACCAGCATATTCCATTTGCTTTTCACCTAAACCTTGCATCACAAATGAACCTTTCCAAGCATCACTAACAGAACACTGTGTGGTACACTTCTGGGTGACAGGGCCTCACCGACAAACTCAGCATTTTCCATGCACTGAAACATGTGACAAGTCACTCTATAGGTTCATCCAACAGATAACATCTATGTTTTTTTAATTAAATATGCTAATAGCAAAAACATAGTTAGAAATGCTACAACATGCTTTAGCTACGCTCTTTCCGTTCAAAAAAGTACCACTTCAGACTGAATACTTCCCTCACATTCAGGGTCTTGACTTGTAAATGATGGATTTACTGAAGATATGGTTTATTTTGAGTTGAAGTTTTAAGGGGAACGCTTCAGAATATTTCCATTAAGAATATAAGGTATAGCAAAGTATGGACATTTTTCACTATTGAACTTTAAAGCTCTTCACAGCAATTGTTAAAATAAATGTTATGTAGTCAAGCAGAAAGGGTCGTGTGGCTAAGCTGAGATTTCTCACACATCCTAGGCAGCCAGGACAGAAGAGGAATTTGTCCTAGAGGGGAGAAAAGCCACCTGCTCCTTCTACCTCTTTCTCTTGAGCACTTTAAAAGGGGCAGACTTACTTCTGTTGTGGATAATCTTTTGTCCCCATTATCACTGCCAATGCCGGAATCTGGGCCATGGTTTTTATTTGGATAAAAGTCTTCCATACTGCAACGAAGAACATTGCAATAAATACTGTGGGACAGTTTAAGCAACAAGCACATTTTCATCTACCAAAATGCTACTGGTAGAGATTTCTGGCTTCCAGAGATTCTTAACATTACAAAAGGGTGGCCTGCTAACAGGGTACTAGATAGCAAAGGAAGTGGGAGAGACTGGTCCCTCGCTATATTTCTCCAGAGAATTCCAGACCTGCATCACATAGCTTAAGTGGCCATAGCTCCACTTTGTAAGGAAGACACCAGAGCACAGAATGCCCCCCCTGGCATGGCCATGCTCGGTGTCACAAACAAAGCCACAGGCACACTGCCAACCTTGGAGCTATTTAATACTCCTGTACCTACTCATGAGACTGGAAAAACTAACAGCCAAGTGCTCACTAACCTCCACTCAGGAAGGCAGCTTTGTATGCATATAAATATGCACACGTTTTTCCCCTAAAGCAGGGGTGTCCAAAGTTTTTGGCAGTAGAGCCACATCGTCTCTCTGACACTGTGTTGGGGGCCGGGGGGAAAAAAGAATTAATTTGCATTTAAAATTTGAATAAATTTACATAAGTTTACATAAATGAATATATTAAAGATGAACTTATATGAATGAATGAAGGTCTTGCAATAGCTCAAGACCTATAAAAGGCCTTGCACAAAGCAAGGCTGGCCTTTCCTTTGCTGCTGCTACTGTATCACAGACATGAAACAACCAGCAGTGGAGGGAGCCCTCATCCCACAGCTCACAGGAGAGGTCAAACAGTCGTCCTCACACTGAGAGCAGTTGAATCAGGCCAGTGTGGGCTCCAACGGAGGGCCAGAGGCTCACTGGAGACTGGGGGCTCCCTGAGGGCTGCATTGAGAGGCCTCGAGGGCCACAAGCGGCCCCAGGGCGGGGGGTTTGGGCACCCCTGCCCTAAAGGGTACGATTCACAAGACAGACATATCTAAGAGACAAGGAGTTTTTAGCAGAATATGTGCCATCTGCACACCAGAAACAAAATTCAGAATCCCCAAAACCAGGCAAAAATTTCAATTCTTAATTTACTCTGAAGTACAAATGACCTTGTGAGAAATTTCCTAAAGTCCTGCATGCTAACACCAAAGATCTAGGAAGTAGGTATTTGCTTTGAAGCTATATTCTAGAAGCACTACCCTGTATTTGCAAGCAATATGGGGCTTTCCTCCCCCCCCCCCCGCCCCAAGCCTGCAAAGGCATTCACCTCCTCCATGACGATGTGACAATTTTTGGGGCACTAGGTTGCAGACCTCTCACGTTCAAAGAGAAGCAAAGAACTTCAGAATTATGGGCTTGTAGATAACTGACAAAGGGAAAGTAATCCAAAATTGTTTCAAAGTATATCAAAAATTCCTTGTTCATGTCTATGAAACATAATCTATAGATGGGAAAAGACTTGTCCAACCAATGGTTATCACTGAGCTACGATACAAACCCAGACATCTATCCACCACTCACTCTGCAGGTAAGGCATTAAGGTCCAAGAGCTCTTTGCTGCTTCAGAATATTCTCTCTCCATTCTTTCCTATCCATTAATCTCCACTCCCTAAAAGCGACATCATGATATAGAAAGTAAACTGGTCTAGATCAGAGATACTGCAGTACGTGAAATGCACCATACTTCTGAAGGGGTATAGGGTGCAGAAAAGACTGGACGCTCATTGAAATGCACTGTCATTCACCACGTGAAACATTTTGTTGAATACATGATTGCTACAATGCTTTAGACTGCTTATGGAACAAACTCACTGCATTTGTAAGCCCTACTGTGATGAAAGATGTCTGCACAAGAAAAGTCCTTGAAAGGACAGCATCCTACACTTAAAATAGTCTTGATCGAGAAGTATCATCATAGCAGAAGACCACTCCAAAGGCTCATGTCACAAGTTCTCAAAAAGGAAGCAGTTTACCTGTCTGTGAGTGGTTGGGAGGGGATTCTTTTTCCCAGGGATGGCAAATCCAAGGAATCTGGCTTTTTATCTATCCTGAGGCATGCCTGAATGCTGAGGAATTTAAATATGTGTACTTTGCCCTTTAAACATATCTGTTGAGAAGCAGATGGGAAAAACATTCATTTAACCAGACAGAATATCTACTGACACTTTTCAGAGCAGTTTTCATTTTCTTTTCAGAACAATTTTCATTTCTCCTCTCCCCCAGTCCTCCCACTGAAGCAACCTCCCATTGCAGTGGTGATCTTTCTTCATACAGGGCTCTCTCTGCAGGACAAAGAGCTCGGCAAGCTGAAAGGGACCCACTATATTCATCAACTGCATTACCAGGTACAACCGCCCGCCTTTCCTGAAGATACCAATTCTTGCTGACTAAAGCATGCAATGAAAACATTAAACAGCACCAAGGACTGGTCCACCCTACACCTTAGTGACCTGGAAAAGTAAGATTCATCTGAGAGACCGGGCCATTGAACATGTGCAAGCTACAAAAACGCACACCACCTCTAGAGCACACCAAAGCCAACACTAAGAAGCTGCCTCGTACAAAGGGTGCTTGCATAAACGTTCTGGGCCAAGAAAAGCCCATTTCCTTCTTCCAGGGGTCTTCCCCAGGTGGCAGTAGCAACGCTGTCACTGCATTTTGAGGTTCAACACAAACTGCACAGTCAACAGCAGCCAGACTGAGAGGGGATTCTTTGGCCAACACCCCCCCCATCTTCAACAAGTCCACTTTGTCCCCAAGCCACCCACCTGCTCTCCCTTGCCACTGCACTTCCTCTTTGACCTTGCCTCGCTGCTTCTTTCTCTCTTCTCAAAACCAACTGATGCGACTGCTGCCATGCCACCCCCCACCCCTCCTCTCCTTCCAGCTGCCATGGAAGGAAAGACAGGGCAGATCGACAGTAGCAGCATGTGCTGATAAGCTGAAGTGAGAAAGACATGGGAACCGTGGCCACTCAATCAGCCACTCTTCCCATGGGCTCTGAAAGTAGGCCCAATTTTAGATTAAAGTTTGAGGGAGTTCTTGGCAAACTGAGGTCTGCTGCCTTAACTACACAGGTACCAAGCTCTATTCACATCTCCCATAGACTCTCTCTGCTTTGAAGCCAGAAAAAACTGAACGGCTTTACACTCACCTGTGCTGGTGGTATCTGCATTGGATTATTGTCCAAAATTATTACTTGCAAATGGCGTAGTTTCCTATAACAGACGGGTATCTCTGTGATTTTATTACAAGAGAAATCCAGCTTGACCAAGGGAAGATCTGCTAATTCTGTAGAAAAATCAGATACATCACAGAAGATTCACATTGTTTAAAACAAGGGTTGGTAACTTATGGCCCACAGGCTGGGTCAGGCTCACCACCCAAGGTCATTCGGCCCACATGGAGTTTGGCTTGGGGGACTCCGTGAGCCTGGGCAGGGGGCTCTGCCATTCCCTGTCTGGTACATGCAGTAAACTGGGCAGGAGGCTTCAACTCCCAAGCCGAGCTCTGCACAGTCGCTTCTGGGAGCTTGGCAATGGCATCATCACAGAACATCTGGCCTGCCCCTTTGTCAAAAAAGTTGCTGACCCTGGTTTAAATGAACCATCAAGAAGGCTAGGAATCATCAAGGAAAAGAATAGCTTACCATCAGGCAGCAAATGGAGATTATTTCTTCTTAAATTTAATTCTCTAAGTGACTGCAGTTTTCCTACTTGCTGGGGAAGGACCTGGATCTCATTGCAGCTAATATCCTATATTAAAAGACAAGGAATGAGCATGCCAAAAAGCTTAACTGAAGTCTTTAACCCATTTCTGCCTGACCCACAGCTATACACATTTGAACCGCTTTGTGAACTTTCTGTTGAAAAGCATTATATGAATACTGTTAATCATCATCATCATCATCATCATCATCATCATCATCCCTGCTGCATATATGCAACGTTGGGCAGAAATGGCTTAAGCAGCAGGGCTGGAAAAAGACTGCTCAAGCCAGCAGAAAAGGCGATAACAGGACTGCCTTTTAATTTGAAACAATGGGTTCGTTACAGCACCCCAAAGCTTTACAACGGAAGGACAAAAGAGGAGAGAATCTGTGGCAAGTCAAACGTTTTCTAATATAGCGTATTTCACTCTAAAATACTCAACTATAAGAGAGACTCAGGCATGTGTGTGACAGAACCAGTCACTATTCCAACTATTGAAGAATCCAACCAAAACGACAGTCACCGTCTCCTGCTTTGGTCTCAAGCTACACAAAAATTATAGTACAGCAATACTATTTCAAAAATGGAATAAAGCCCTTAACCTTCACTGCCATTGAGAAAAGTCATGGTGACAATATTCAACACAGGGATGAAGGATGTATTCAATACCTGAAGCAGCTCAATTTTGTGCTTTGTCTATGAATTTCACTTGGGCTGGCTATTGGGATCAAGCACACAGGCAGTTAGGGAACAAGCTACGCAGGTTGGGTGGACAGGCCAACCATGCAGCAACACTCACCAATTCCATGAGGTCTCTCAGCTTTCCAATTTCTTCAGGAATGGACACAAGCTTATTATTGCTGACAACCAACACTTTAAGTGGCAGATCAAACAGATATTTTGGCAATGTTGATAAGAGATTTCGACTAAAGAGATGAAAAAAATGTGATTAATTATGAAAATTATGTGGAAGCTGTTGCACATGCTGAAACAATTATTCACAAACCACTTAAAATCAGTTTTGCCTAATCTAAAACCTTAGTGGAATTTTAGAATTTTATTGAAGAGCAACTGACAGAACACAGCTATAATGCGGCAAAACATCTTCATGGCAAACAGCCAAATCCACCACACACAGACTGAAGCAAAACCCTAACCCAGAATCAAGCTGCAGTCCATGACTTTGTGCCACCTTCTGTAACGAATAGGGGGAGTGTAGATGGATCCAAGACAGGAGCTTCACACATCCCAATGTAGTACACAATGATCAAGCCTAGCAAATTTACTGGTACGAAGATATAAGCTCCACTTTCTACCAACATTGCAACTGTGGAAGAGGAACTAAGCTTAACAGCAAGTTCTTCTTCTCTAGAAATTGAGGTCATTACAAGTAAGGCAAGTAGCAGCATCAAGTGTATCAGTAAAAAAATCAAAAGGGTGAAGCTGGCTCCTGGGTGAGAGTAAAGCTACCCAAAAACTGATATGTGGCGTTGTATCATAAAGAATTGCATTCTTTGTACACTCTCATGTTCTCACTCTGTTAGATGATAAAATGTTGGCTTTCCAGGAAACCAAATGGAATCTGCTGACATACCAAAAATCTGGTACTTAACATGATTAGCATAAAGTGGCATCATATTTTAGATGCAGGATCTCATTTCCATAAGGGAGTTTTTAAGAGGAGTGAAATTCTACAGGTACACGTGCAGGTGCACACATGCACCTCAACTTACACTCAACAGTGTACAAGACCAGAGCCCTGAATGAACCTGGCAAGGGTCCACTGCATTGCCACTTTTAATGATTCTGCAAGACATAGCTTAAATGAAGATGTGAGGGCTGAGCAGGCCATCATTCCAAATCTACTGCCACGCTAACACTCAAAACAGGTTTTGTCCAAGAAAGGAGATTCCACAAGCTGCCCGGGTAGACTGGTCCATTATGGGACTGCTGCGAGAATCAGGAAGCTTTTTCTACTGTCTCAACTTAAGATCTTCAACCTCTTGAGAATAAGATGACCAATTTTCCTGTCCTCTTCCAGGGTTCTGAATTTGGAGGCTGTTACCATCTGTCTCCTTTTCCCCAGCCTTTCTCCTATCTTGTAATCTTGCCCATTTATAGTTCTCTGCAGACTTTTCCAGGTTTAAGGGTACATAATCTCCATTTGTGGAAGGGGGTCCCACACTTCCACACCTGGAACAAGAGGACAGTTCTTCCACTACAATATCTGCTCTCCCAAGATTCAACTTGTTTAATAAAAAAATGGTCACAAACCAACCATACAAAATGAACAGAACTATCTCTCTCAGAAGAACAAATAGGGTTAAACACCAAAAGCGCTGCTAAGAAGCCAATTAGAGTACCAGTCAGTCGTCACCACTTTACAAAATCTAGTTATGAAGAAGTGCCATTATTAAAACCCACTATGGCTTAGCGGCCACTTCCACAGTGCCTTAGGAACAATTCACATGGGATGCTTTTCCTCCAGAGATCTTCTAGAGGGATTTTGGGGAGGGGAGGGAGCCGTATGTACCCTTTGTGGAACAGCATCATGTGCCTACTTTGCCATCGGTATGCATACAACAAAAGTCACACTCATACAACCACACAGGAAGTGTCATGTACATATCCTACTTCAAGGCAAAAAATGGGTGTATAGGGTAGGTTCTACACACGTTCCTTTCTTTTGGAAAGGACCACCATTTTTCCAGCATTCCTGTATAACCAGTTCAGCCACTTTACACAGACATGCAAGACCAGCAAAGCTCTCTCAGCATTAGTTTAATCTCCTGAAGCTGAAACTAAGATATTTCAAATTTTTACCTTTGGACCTACCTCAAACTGTAACCTGAAAAAGGAATATAAGGAACAAAAAATTAGACTTCCTTGCAGTTTTACATGTTGATAGCCTCTGTGAATTACACACTACAGACTGGTCTTCTAGTCAACCTTTTCCCCACAGACAAATGGGAAGAACTGAAGTTACAATGAGCTGGAAGGCTTTGATGCTACACCACTGAGCATATGTGAAGAAGAGATTACCCACCTGATATTAAGATATGTTAGCATCTGCAGATTTTTAATTGTCTCAGGGATGGATTTGATGCAGTTGTGATACAAGTTTAACGTCTCCAATGGTGCAAACTGCCATACGTCAGGAGGAATTTCAGTAAATCTGTTCTTCGAAAGGTCTAAAAAAAGGGGGGGAGAAAGACATTTCTAAGGATCTTTCTTCTATTTCACACTGAAGCAGTATACAACATGTGTGCTCGAAAGGCAAAAGTGCAACTTTTTAGCAATGTGATGCTGCAGAGTAAACTAATGCTACAAGAAAAAACTAGCAGGACAGCGTGGATGAGATTCCTCCACCACCCTTTTAAAACTCTAAAAGAGGGAAGTGCTCCTCCTCACAGACTAGGGCAAGGGAGTCTTCTGGGACAGGACAACCATGACTCTGTCCCCTGTTCTTGGTAAAGAAATATGAACCGCTGTTGTCCCATCTTCCTCATTAGCTCTGCCATTTTCAACATTAACAGTCTATCTTTGTTCTAGCAGGAGCTGATCTCTCCTAACTCAGAAAAGTTAGGAAGACCTCTCCCTCCTCAAAACACACCACTTCAGTCATTTCAATGATCAAACACTAGATTTTAGAGGAACACATCGACTTTAGCTCAGTTCTTTTAATCTTTCTGCGATCACATGAACAGATTTACCCAAAAGAAACCCACAAAAGCTGATTAATACTTCCCAAAGATACAGTGTTTCCTTCCCTGTCTGCAGGCTATCACTATTACTTCATTCAAAAGAGGAAGAGGGATGGAAGACCAGCACACTGCCATCTCATAAAATCAACCTTAATTGCTCGTGCTCTGAGTTTTTGATTATAATGCAGCAGCAGGCAAGAGCAGGAAAGGAGGATACAGCAAAAATTAGATTTCTCTCTTCTCTGCTTACTTGCTTGAAATGCCTTTTCAGCACTTAATGTGACCTCCCTAAGGTTCTGCACCTGAAAATGTGGCTTCAAAGTCATAATCCATTCCATTCTGGGTCATGCCTAGTAGTAATAAACCAAAATTACTTCAACTCCCTGTAGGTCCACCCTGTCAGTGTTGGCCGAAGGACAAATGTTGATGCCAACAATATCTTACAGGAACAACAAACAGCTTCAGGGGGTCTTAACACCCCTCCAGGATTCTTTGTGTGCCCAGGAGTGCCAATACCAATTTATGAACATACGAAGAACACACCAGCAGAAAACAGAGCTTCCATTTACTGCCACCTCTCCACCTTTCCTCAATAAAAGACATCTTGAAAGACAGAAAGATCCCCAGCAGCCACATCCAACACAGGCCTTTAGTGCAAACTTCAGATTAACCACTGTACTGGCCTAGCACAAAATTGTGCACCATCAGTGAAGTGAGCACTCAGAATGCAAAGAGATTTGCTGCTTTCTGGCACATGCAAAAGGGAAGATTCTCTCTCAAATCTTAAACCATGCTAGCTCTTGTGGTCTCTCTGAAATTGCCAAGTTCAGACTTATTTCACTACATGTTACCAAGTTACAATCACTATAATTAAGTACAGAAATTTATGTATACTTAACCTTAAGGAGTTGCAGAATAGCAAGTAAATAATCTAGCAGCAATAATACAACAAGACTGAAATGCTGAACAGTGACAAGCATCTACAGACCCTGCCGCATTCACTGACGAAGCCAGATATTTTGGCCCAGGATAAAAAGGAAATGATTCTTTGCACCAACATACACAGCATTCTATTCTCGTTTTGGGCAACCTAGCAGTAGCAATTATGGTGTGCTATCAGGCACACAAACTAGCAGAAAATGGTATCTATAGGAAGACAGGAAAGAAAACTTTAGTTGATTAAATCCCTGAAAAGAAATTAAGACAACCTTAAAATCTGAAAATTAGCTTGGAGTCAATCCTAAACTGGACCAACATTTCAACTTCATATTGCATGGCAGACCTTTGGATTGAGTCACATGGTCAGGGCTGGCTCAAGATCACTGGAGGCAATGTGCCAAATGCTGCCACCCTTCTGGTGTTGTGCCACCCCCCTCCCGCCCCTCCTCGGATTGGAAAGAGGATGGAGAAGAGTGAGGGGAGGGGAAAGGAGTTGGTGTGTCGCCTTCTCCTTCCTTTTTTCAGTTCAGGAAGTAGGAGAAGCAGCAGGGGAGGTGAGTGGGCACCCTCTGCCCGCCTGCTGCCTGAGGCAACCGCTCCAACCGACTGGCCACATGGACATACTTCCAATTCCAACAAGAATATTTATAGACTGCTTTCAATAAAATGTATTTCACAAACAGCTTACTTATTTATTCTTATTTTTCACATTTTTATACCGCCCTTCCTCCAAAGAGCTCAGGGTGGTTTACACAGCTGCTCCTCTCCTCCTTGTCTTCACAACAACCCTAAATGGTTCCCTCCCCAAACGGCTCATGCACCCTCCTGCATCAAAGCCCCAGTACTTTCTACCAATGAGGCAATTAACAGAAAATGTTCTAAAAAATGCATTGTTGCATAAAATTGGTGGCATTCCCAACAGTAACCATTTATAACATTACAGACAGCAACATAATACTAGCCAAACTGAGCAATCCCAAGTTGTCATTAATGTTTTTCAGGCAATAATCTCTAGGAAGCATATATTATTATGCACAGGTCTTGGGGTGTACTAAAATGAGAATGTTAATGTTTCAGTACTTTCACTGATTTTAAATTTATACACATAAACAGCATGCACTGAACTGTCATGGGCGGGTTAGGACAGACAAAAGAAAATATTTCTTTACTCAGCGTGTGGTCGGTCTGTGGAACTCCTTGCCACAGGATGTGGTGATGGCGTCTAGCCTAGACGCCTTTAAAAGAGGATTGGACAAGTTTCTGGAGGAAAAATCCATTACGGGGTACAAGCCATGATGTGTATGCGCAACCTCCTGATTTTAGAAATGGGTTATGTCAGAATGCCAGATGCAAGGGAGGGCACCAGGATGAGGTCTCTTGTTATCTGGTGTGCTCCCTGGGGCATTTGGTGGGCCGCTGTGAGATACAGGAAGCTGGACTAGATGGGCCTATGGCCTGATCCAATGGGGCTGTTCTTATGTTCTTAAATTGCAATCTTGCATACACTTACTTGGGAGTAAGTTTTATTGAACTCAACGAGAATTGCTTCTGAGCAGATATGTAGGCAACTGTACTGTTAAAATATTTACACACAATCTAAATAATCACCAAGTCTTAATACAACATTTAAACCATCTTAAGTGCACTTTATTGATTTTTTCCCCTAATCAAGTATTTTAGTTTAACAACTTTTAGCTCTGGATGATGAGACATTTGTAAAATTAATATGGTGCACTGTGTATATTTAGTAAACAAAACTAAAACCTGCTAGATCATTTCCAAGTCAGTTTACAACACTGGAAATTTTTCCATTAAACCCACATTATTGCTTTTTACCAAACTAAAACTAAGAACGTCAATTGTTTAAAGAAGCTGTGGGCGGTCAGTCATTTGCTTTCAAGCCAGTAGTCTAAATTAGCTAGATCTGCACATTAATCAAAATATCAAAATAAGAGCCTTTTTTAGGATACTAAATGTGAAACTTTGCAGCTTAACATGCACAGCAGGGAAGCCATTGTCAATATTTCCTGTTTCATCAAATTAAGTATCTTGAATATAGAATATTTCCAAATACTGTTAACACGTCAGCATTAACCTGGACTTCTGCTCCAGGAGAAGAAAGGCAGGATATAAATCTTTTAAATAACCTGCTTCTAGAATCAACACATTCAAATCCTGTAAGTACTGGGATTTGTCACCAAGTTCAAACTGAGTGCTATCTCTGGCTTTTACAAAGATACAGGCAAAGAAAAGACTTTTTCACTTTTTTCTGCCTCATTTGATACAGCTCACTTAATGGAATGACCTTCAATCCAGGACGCATCAACTCACATCAGACACTACATATGCTGGCCTTTCTTAGGACTGGTAATCTTTGGACTGGTAATCTTACCCACCTTTCAGGTACTGTACAGAAGTTGAAGGGGTTTTCCCACTGTTGTTTTCTAAACAGGTACCTGCACAAACTAGATTCCATGTATGCTGTCCAGTAAAACTTGTGCAAGAGAACCTTCTGCTCACAAGCAGATAAGATAAACAGGCACTGCGGAATTCCACTTTCCTTCAAAGCTTAGCTATATGCCAAATCAGGATGTCACATTAGCTTAGCTTGAGAATGTGACTTGACAATTCTTACGAGAGCTTAAACACTGCCCTGGCACTGATTTGCTTATAATCTCCATCACCAAACATTTGGAGTGAACAAAGACAGACAGGTGAGTTGAGGTGACATTTTATACACCTTCAAGATAACCAATGTGATGCTTCTTTGATGCAGGAGAATACAGCTTCCTTCTTTCTTCTTCCACACTGTTTAAAAAAAATATCCTGGCAAGCAGCCTAATCTACTTGTTTAAGGGCACAATCCTAACCCTTACCTAGTTAAGGTAGGTTTAAGGCCACTAATCCTAACCACTGACCTAGCTGTGCTGATGTGGTATGCACTGCATCCAGCAGTGGGGAGGCAGTCAAGGAGGCCTCCTCAAGCTAAGGGCATGTTTGTTACCTTACCTTGGGGCTGCATTGAAGCTAAGTGAGTGCTGGAAAATTGGTTAGGACTGCACTCTAATTCAAGAGTAGAGCTTCAAGATTCAAATGCAAGGCCAGGAGGGGGACAGTAGTCATTTCCAAAGAAGGAAAATATCTCTTTTCTTGTTGCTAAGGAGCCCAGTTTATGTTTCTATGTAATTCACTTCTTTGGTGGGGTGGGTGAATGGGGGAATGGCATCTAAGTGTCATGTCAGAAACGCAACTATCTCACAAAAAGAAAGGCAGGACGCCATGCTCTGGGGGGGACGGACGGACTATGACTGTGGGGTTTGGCTATCACCAATGGCCAAGTGATGAAGATGAATTATCCTTAACAAGGCTCTTTTGCCCTCCTACAACTATCTTTGAGACCATTGCTCCCCTGAACAACCTCTGCTCAAAACTTAGAAAAAACAACTACTGGGCACCCACAAAAACGTGATCTGTTCTGTTAAGTCCGGGGTGCTGTACACTCTCACTGTGAGATTGGATTTAGCCAATGCAGTACTGTCACATCCAATTTTTTTTTTACAGAGTGAATTTTCTTTTAATCCACTTTAGAGAAAACACAGTGATCAGTACATGCAAAAGACCCGAGAAAGGAAGCACAGAGGCCTAGCTATGACTTTCAGTCACAAAGCACTGATAAGGGCATTAAAGAGACCAAAGACAGAGCACATTAATTTGTCAATTTCAAGACTCATCCAATCATGAGCTCCAGGAAGGTACCAGAAAATGAAGTGCCACTCAACCACCATCATGGCTGCCTCTCCTCACACTTCCTCGCCAGTCAGTATTTCATCAATTTTCCAGACAAAAGAACTATAGGAAGAGCATGTTCTGAAGACAGGTGGGGGGGGGGGAGAGAATGACATTTCTCATACTTTCAAGGCACCATTTTACTAGTTCTCAGCATATGCAAGTAAATAACCACAGTAGGAGATTCCATTTTGTTCACAAAAATGGTTTAAGGCACTCCATAAAGTCAAAATAAAAATTAGTTCCATATTTATGCATTTGCACAAACCATACAAGATGAACTAAAATGTAATTAAAATGTGGTGGTAGTTTAATAACCTAGGTTTGAAACATTAAGCAAAATGCTGACAAGATGGAAGGACAGCAGCCACAAACACCATTACACAAAGTCTACACCCAAATCAGGGCCCCATCCTATTCAATTTTCCAGCACTGGTGTAGCCAAAATGCAATGCCAAGATAAGACAAAAATGTTCGCATACCTTAAGGAGGCCTCTGTGACTGCCTCCCCACCACAGGATGCAGTGCATACCCCATTAGCACGGCTGCACCAGCACTGGAAAATTGGATAGGATTGGGCTCTCAGTTGATTAAGAAGAGCAATATGGGGAATAAAGGCAAAGGCAGGCGCTGAAGGAAAGAGAAGCACTGCAGGTAAAATAAAGGTAAAAGGAGAAACCAACCAATTGATAAACGTATTAACCGTTCAGGTGTCACAAGACTGTTTAAGACATGTGAGGATCTTCCTACTGAATAGCAGCTTGGGATGGAAAGTTTCAGAAAGCTCAAAAGTTCTCCTGCCACGCACATTCCTCCCGCCAGACTGATCTTCACCAAACAGCCTGAAGTCCCATTCTTCTGGGTGCCACAGATAGCAGAGAAAACCATTACCAGCTATTCTATAGTTTACTTTAAATACACAACCATCTCAAGACTGGCTAGATACATGCCTGTAGCACAGAAGAGTTTTCCAAGCCTCACAAGGCTCTGAAGAGATCTGGCCGGATACATTTCTCCTGGCAGGGAACACAGGCCTGGCACTTCACCTAATGAGCTAACAAAACAAACTCCCAAGTTTTCCATCCAAGCCACGCAGGTTGCGCCTTTAATGCACATCTTTCACCACTCCATGCCAAAATCCCTCTAACCCAGCAGTCCAGCCTACATTTTGTTACCTGCATCTTACACAGCCAAACCTTAAAAAGAATTTATTTGCAACTGTGAATGTTATGAGCCTTGCTTTAAAAAGAAAAGCAGTACTGTACTCAGGAAACCACATTCTATTCCTGTTAAATGAGCAAATGCACAAATCATGAACTTCCCTGGTAGTAAGTCTGCCTGCGTAAGCAGCTTCAGCATTCTGCTAGATACTATCCTGAAACGTTATGCTCCTTTGGAAATAAATTTTTTCCTGAAGCATGGAGTGCCCCAGAGTATTGTTCTTCAACCTTGGAGTCAGAACCCCAATGGGGTTGTAAATATACAGTTGTGGGGTTAAAGCAACTTACAAGAGTTACGCGAAATGAAGACCACTGGACCACCAAATAAAGGGGGAGGCATCTAGTGTACCATTCAGGTGCCATACGTTCCTGAGAAGTTGGATAGAACTGGGCCCTAAGACTGGTCAACAAATTTGGGAGGGATACATTATTGTTTTTTGAAGTCGTATGCAAAACTTCCACGAATTCTTCATTTAAATACTGTATTTTTTTCTCTGAAACTCAAGCATCTTAAACACAATTTTATATTATCTGAGAAGTCTCAGTTCACTGTTATTACAACACAGGCTGAATCTCTGCATTTATGCAAGTAGGAAGTCTGCAGCCTATGTGTAGTTATCCTCTAAACTAGACATATGAAACAAATTAGCTACAATTTGCCCTGCCCTGAGCTACAAAAAGGATAAATTTAACTAAGCAACTGCCACTATATCAAGAGATAAACATTTAGATAATGTGGGCTGCAATCCAGGTAGGTGTTAGTTACTGGGACTTTGTAGTCATGATCCTAGCTTGAGACTTTAGAGAGCCCAATCCTGTGCATATTTATTCAGAAGCAAATTATATTGTAATCAATGGGATTTACTCCCAGTAAGTGCGTTAACAGGATTACAATACCATTGTCTCCATGTAGTATGAAAACTAAGGGCCCAATCCTATCCAACTTTCCAGCACCAATGCAGCCACAATGCACCCCCAAAGTAAAGGAACAAATTTTCCCTTACCTTGACTGCCTTCCCACCACAGCATGCAGTGCATACCCCATTTGCACAGCTGCACCAGCACAGGAAAACTGGATAGGATTGGGCCCTAAACATAATAGCTCAAGAGTACAATCCTATAGGCATCTACTTGGATGTAAATCCAAGATATCTTAAAGATATTAAGTCCCAAGATTAGCTGCTGATAGCCCTTCTTTAATCCTGATAAACACAGAACATCCTATACAAACCTACCATGACAGCAAATTCAACATTAAATTGTAATTCACAAGATCTCTTTATTAGTAGGCCAAATGAACTGACAACTAAATTTTATGTCACGCTTTAATTATTACACTACAACAACAGTCTACAACAATTGATGCTTACAAAGTTTGACAAGACATGCAGAAAGAGTAAACATATTCATTGGTAATTAGCCTGACAATCATCCAATTTCTCTTTGTTAACCTTCAAA
The DNA here is from genome assembly GCF_035046505.1 of Tiliqua scincoides. NCBI lineage: Eukaryota > Metazoa > Chordata > Lepidosauria > Squamata > Scincidae > Tiliqua > Tiliqua scincoides. Next base: position 1,755,138 of record NC_089832.1, read on the forward strand.
CATGTTCCACGATAAGTAGATAGTTTAACACAGATCCAAAAACGGTGCTTACAATTGAGACGAAGGACTGACATCCATGGCTACAAATGCTGCACCCTCGGCCACCCCACCGACTCATTTCCAACTTAATATAACCGAGTTTTGAGCAAGAAAACCACCAACTTAGATTTAATAAGAGTTTACAAAAGCTTTCACTACAGCTTTTAGAGACACAAACCCAAGCCCAGGAATCATCAGGCAGGGCACCCTGAGGCTCTTGCACAAGGAGACCTCCCTGAAGCTCCAGCAAGGATGGAAGTTAATGAGATGCACACATTGTTCTCTAGTGCAAGGTGGTGGCTGCCTTGCGATAGCCCAATCTGCAGAAATAAGTTGCATGACAGTCAATGGTGCTTACTTGCAGGAAAGTGTGCACAGCATTGCATCCTAAGAGCCCAATCCAATGTCTACTCAGAGATAAGGCCCATTCAGTCAATTGGACTTACACCCAGGAAAGCATGCATAGGGCTGCATCCTAAGAGCTCAACCCTATGTACATCCGCTCAGAGGTGAGCTGCATCACAGTCAACCGGGCTTACTCCTAGGAAAGTGTGCATATGACTGCATCCTAAGAGCCCAATCCTGTGCACGTCTACTCAAAAGTAAGCCACATTATAGTCAATGGGGATTACTTGCAGGAATAGGATTGCGTCCTAAGAGCCCAACCCTATGTATGTCTACTTGGAGGTCAGTCACATTATAGTCAATGGGTTTTATACCCAGGAAAGTGCGCACAGGACTGCATCCTAAGAGCCCAATTCTATGCATGTCTACTCAGAGATCAGCTGCATCACAGTCAAGGAGGCTTACTCCTGGGAAAAGGTGGACAGGATTGCATGCCAAGAGCCCAATCCTATGCATGTCTACTTGGAGGTAAGTCACATTGTACTCAATGGGGCTTACTCCCAGGAAAATGTGCAAAGGACTACATCCTAACTCTACACATGTCTACTCAAAAGTAAGTTGCATCATAGTCAATGGAGCTTACTCCCAGGAAAGTGCATGCTAAGAGCCCAACCCCATGCATGCCTATTCAGAAGTAAGTTGCATCACAGTCAATGCTACTTACTCCCAGGAAACTAATCAGATTGCATGCTAACCCGATGCACGCCTATTCGGAAGTAAGTCCTGTTGTGCTCAATGGGGCTTACTCCCAGGAAAATGTGCACAGGACTACATCCTAACTCTACACATGTCTACTCAAAAGTAAGTTGCATCATAGTCAATGGAACTTACTCCCAGGAAAGTGCATGCTAACAACCCAACCCCATGCATGAGGATTACTCTTACTCAGTAAGAGTAACTTACTCAGTAACTTACTCAGAGGTAAGTTGCATCACAGTCAATGCTACTTATTCCCAGGAAACTAAACAGATTGCATGCTAACCCGATGCACGCCTACTCGGAAGTAAGTCCTGTTGTGCTCAATGGGGCTTACACCCAGGAAAGTATGCATAGGACTGTGTCTTAAGAGGCCAACCCCACGCATGTCTACTCAGAGGGAAGCTGCATCATAGTCAACGGAGCTTCCTCCCAGGAAAGCGCTTGCCAAGTCCACGCAGGCCTACTCGGAAATAAGTCCCGCTGTGCTCAACGGGGCTTCCTCCCAGGAAAGCGTGCCCAGGACTGCGCCCGAGCAGCCCACCCACGCACGTCTCCGCAGAGGCAAGTCACACTGTCCTCAGCGGGGCTTCCTCCCGGAGAGGGACGCGGGGCTGCGCCCTCAGAGCCAGCCCAGCCCAGCCCGTCCACTCGGAGGCGGCGCGGAGAGCGGGGCGAGCCCGGCCTCCCCAGGAGGCTCACCGGCCTGGGTGGTGTCGCTGAGGTCGGGCGCGGCGGCGGCGGCGGCGGGGAAGGCGCGCAGCTTGCGGCCGCTGAGGCAGAGCAGGCCCGAGCTGCCCGCCTCCTCCAGGGCCTTCTCCAGGCTGCGGCCCGTGTGCGGAGAGGCCGAGGCCGAGGCGGGGGCGGCGGCGGGGCCCGCGCCCGGGTAGGACAGCGTCAGGTGGGCGGGCAGGCCCAGCAGGCCCCCTGGGCCCGGGCCCGGCTCCGGCTGAGGGGGCGACGGGCAGGAGGAGGGCGGCGGCGGCGCCGGGGGCGCTGCGGGGCCCGGCGCTGCGGGGCCCTCGCCCGCCGTGGAGCCTCCGCCTTGCCCGGCCGCCATGGAGCAGACGCGGCCTCGCCCGCTGCGATCACAACAAACAGTGGCGGGAGGCGCGCTCAGGCGCATGCGCGCGGAGCGGGAGGGGCTGGCCTGGCGGCTGACAAAGGGGCGCCTCCGCCCCGCCCCCGCGCGCGTCACGTGCCTGGGCCGCGGGGCCTCGCGCGCGCCTCAAGCCTGAGCAGACCTCCTGCCACGCCCCCGCGCGCCACATGCCGGAGCGAAGACCTCCTGCCACGCCCAGCCACGCCCCTCGCGCGCCTCAAGCCTGAGCAAAGACCTCCTGCCCCGCCCAGCCACGCCCCGCCCCCGCGCGCCAGATGCTGGAGCGAAGACCTCCTGCCCCGCCCAGCCACGCCCCGCCCCCGCGCGCGCACTGTGCTTGAGCAAAGATATCTCGCCCCCCACACCGCTACTATCAGCCCCTCGGGGCACGGACCTTGTCCCGCCCCAGGGAGAGCTGCACAGTGGATGGCCCTCCCGCCAAGAAGACGCCCCACAGCACCTCCCTGCGCAGCCACACTGCAGCCCAAGCCTAGGCATGTCTGCTCAGAAGTAAGTCCCATTAGAGCCAATGGGGGTTACTCCCAGGAAAGTGTGGGTGGGGTGCTAGCCTTAGGCTGTGCTCCTGTCCACACTTACCTGGGAGTAAGCCCCATTGACTCTAACGGGACTTACTTCCGAGTAGGCATGCAGAGGTTTGGGCACAGCACGGTCCACACTTTCCTGGGAGTAGGCCCCATTGACTCTAATGGGGCTTACTTCTGAGTAGACGTGCCTAGGATTGGGCTGTCAGACAGCAAAACAGATGACCCTGGAGTTGCCTGGCACTGGTGAAGGCTGTTTGCACACTACTACCAAGAATCTGAGCAGGTTGAGACTCCCTCTTCTGGGACCTGAAGGGGAGGAGCAGATGCCTCCCCCTTGACTGGTGGTGCTGCAGTCCAGGAGCCTTCCACCTTTTCCATTCCTGTAAGCGGCCTTGCAGAGCAGGGTCCCTTAAGAGCAGGGCTTCTCAAACTGGGGCTCCTCAATGCCCAGCCTGAGGGTCCTGGCCTCTGCCCCCTTAAGGGGGGGAGGCAGCAACACAATCCTCAGCCACTTGCACAGTGCTTCCTCCAGCTTCCCTGCATGTAGGACAGTGGTCAAAGCACAACAAAGAGGCTCTTAATGCAAAGAAGAGACCATCTGTCTCCAGTAGCCTGTGCAGCCAGCAAGTGTCTGTTTACACCACAAAGGCACTAGATTGGGCTTGAAGACCTAATGGAGTAACAAGGGGATCAGAGAACACGTCCCTGTTGTTAAGTGGCACATACCTGTATTCTGTGCACCTCCCACACACAATATCACACAATATTGTGTCACACAATATCCTTTCAAATATCTCTTGTAGTCTGTCTTAGGCTGCAATCCTAACCACACTTTCCTGAGAGTAAGCCCCATTTAACAAAATAGGACTTACTTCTGAGTAAACCTGGTTAGGATTGTGTCCTTAGAAGCATTTCTGATTTCTCCCTGCAAACATCTTTTGCACATGGCTTTCTGACAGTGTTCACAGGGCAGATATTAATGCCTGCAAACGGCACTTAGGTTGACCACTTCTTCCCACTATTGAGAGACTCCCAATTTTGGTGTCTGTAGGAAATCACACTCTTGTCAAGGCCCTTGCTTGGCAAGTTCTCTGCCCCAGAGGTGCTTTCCACCAGCTCTCCAAGCTGCTGGCTGTTCCCTTTTCTCAGCATCAGCAAGCTGTCAACAGGTTTTCCCCTCACATAATTTCTGTTTTGCATTCACACCCATATCTTTCATTTCCATTTTTCCTCCAGGCAAAGCTTTTTATGGCCATTTTATTGCCTGTTCTCCATTTCTGCTTTTTTTTTTTTTAACATTTTATTAAGTCCTGCTGGAAATAATTGCTGTGGTGTTTTTGTATTGTCTTGTTAATTGTGATCTTTGAGAACAGTTGCTGAGAAGCAGGAAACAAATTTTGCATAACAAAATTCCTACTGTATCTTCCCACCTTTAAACAATTGTCATTCTCTGAAACTGGCTGTGGCTCTTTTAGTGCCAGTGCTTGATTAACACCAGAACCAGGGGACACCCACTAAAATTGAGTGCAGGGAGAGTTAGAACAGGCAAAAGAAAATATTTATTTACCCAGCATGTAATTAGTCTGTGGAACTCCTTGCCACTGGATGTGGTGATGACACCTGAAGGCCTAGATGCCTTTCCAAGGGGCTTGGACAGATTTCTGGAGGAAAAGTCCATCACGGGTTACAAGCCACGATGTTTATGTGCAACCTGTTGGTTTTAGAATTACATTACCTCATAAGATCAGGTGCAAGGGAGTGGCACCAGGATGCAGGTCTCTTAGGCTGTAGTCCTAACCACACTTTTCTGAGAGTAAGCCCCATTGAACAAAATAGGACTTACCTCTGAGTATACCTGGTTAGGACTGTGCTTTTATTGTCTTGTGTGTCTCTGGTGAGCCACTGTGAAATATACGAACCTGGACTAGATGGGCCTTTGGCCTGGTTCAGCAGAGCTCTTATGTTCTTCCCTTGCTTCCTCCCCTGGCTATGTATAGTTGTTCCTCTTTATCCCTTTTACGCTTCTGCTTTCACCTATTCCTTTTTTCTCCCCTCACATCATTTTTGTCTTTCCATGTGAACTGATGCCTTTCTTGTTATCACCCTGCTCCATTTTTTCTCCTGAGCCTCTGAAACTGGTTCAGCATGTCAGCCTCCTTTCCCTTCACAGGTCCCATTCAATGCATGTACAGTGTACGTGCATAGTATACATGTGACTGCTGCTCTGTAACATACAGCTATTCTTATGCTGCATTCAGTGTGTTTCCAGTGACACAGGAGGTCTGTGCCTTGCATTTTCAAGGGGACCAATCCCTGTGTCAAGTTACAAAACAAACACTTGTGCAGCCAGTTGCTCAAAACCACAAACGCACATAAAACATCATGTGTCAAGGGCCCTAACTTCAGCCATGGTTGTGAAGAGTGAGCTCAACTGCATTTCCAACTGTCCCCAACTGCCACTTGTGTTCTGCTCCACTCTTTCTTTCTTCCTCACACATCTCCAGGCTGAGGGAAATGTGAGCCAAAGGCTTTCTCTTCCCCCTGCTGTATGCTGACTTCCCAAATACTGATCTTGGGATTCAAACTCCCACCATTCCCATAAAGCTGAACGGGAAGCCTCTTGCCGTAGCCTACTTGTCAGGGCAACAGGGGAAGATAGCCCTTGCTTTCCCAATAGCAGATAGGGAGACAGTACAGGAAGCAGGTGATCCCAAACAGCCAAAGAAGCAGACACAGGCTTGTTTGTTGCAGAAGCAGGTATTGGTAAAGGAGCAGGCAGAAGAGTAGTCAGTCAAATGGTCCAGGAGTCAGGGGTATAAGCAAGTCACAGTCATTGTAAGCAGTCCGAGTCACAGAACAAACCAGCAGCATGACATGCAGAAACTCCACCACAACAACCACCTTTGGTGTCTGTTCTTGCCCCCATATATACCGGGGCCAGCCAATCAGAATAAGACGACCTCATCATCACAAGACTGCCTTGTGACCCTTTCTGATTGGCTGTCCAGTGGTCACCATAGCCTACGTGACTCTGCACACATCTCCCCAGGTCACATGGCTCCCACCTAACACAGGTGCATCTGCTTGCTAATCACACACATACACAATGCAGCTGTTCCTTCTTTTGAATTTCATACCAGGCCTGGACATCAAGGCCCCTCCTGCCACATCCTGGCTTACAATTCAGGGCCTGGGATGCCAAAGGCCTGACACTACTGATCAGGCTTTTTGAGAGGATAAACCAGGAATACTTCCTCTGAGCTCCTTGCAGGAAACATGGGGCCAAATGTAATAAATATCTATAGGAAAAATTTTGAAGTTTACTTATGCATTAAAAATTTTCAGTGTTGGAATGTTCCTAATTGTTACATAAGAACATAAGATGAGCCCTGCTGGATCAGGCAAAAGGCCCCTCCAGTTTCCTGTGTCTTGCAGTGGCCCTCCAAATGCCTCAGGGTGCTCCTGAGGACAAGAGACCTGCATCCTGGTGCGCTCCCTTGCATCTGGCATTTGGAGGTAGTCCGCTTCTAAACCCATCATGGCTTGTAACTTTGATGAACTTCTCCTCCATCAATCTGTCCAATCCCCTTTTAAAGGCATCTAGGCCAGATGCCATCACCACATCCTGTGGCAAGGAGTTCCACAGACTAATTACATGTTGGGTAAAGAAATATTTCCTTTTATCTGTCCTAACTCTCCCAACAGTCAATTTTAGTGGATGTCTCCCTGGTTCTGGTACTGTGCAAGAGGGAAAAGAGCATCCCCCTCTCCACCCCCTGCATAATTTTGTACATCTTAATCATGTCCTTCCTTAGGCACCATTTTTCCAGGCTGAGGGACAGTCTCTCCCTTGTTCCTGAGGGAGAATCTAACTGCCCAATCCTATCCAATTTTCCAGTGCTGGTGCAGTCGTGCCAGTGGGCCATGCACTGCATCCTATGGGAGGCAGTCACAGAGGCCTCCTCAAGGTATGGGAACATTTGTTCCCTTACCTTGGGGTTGCATTGTGACTGCACCAGCAGTGGAATGTTTGATAGGATCAGGCCCTTAAAAAGCACAATCCTGTTCATACTTATTCAGGAATAAGACCCATTCTGTTCAATGTGTGTAGGGAAGTGGGTGTAGAACAGTAGCCTCATGGTTCTAACTGCCACGATGCAACAGTGGCACTAAATAATATGGGTTGGGCAGGACTGGTGGAAGGCTACATGCATCCATGGGTATCTATCAACAAGAAATTGAGCCATTAGTTGTTTGTTTGATTTTCTCTGTAAACCGGTTTGTGAACTTTCCATTGAAAAGCAGTATATAAATACTATTAATTATTATTATTAATCCCTAGCATGTATGCACTGCTGAAACAGAGACGACTGCGTTGGCTCAGTCATGTCCTGAGAATGGATGATGGCCGGATCCCAAAGGATCTCCTCTATGGAGAACTCGTGCAAGGAAAGCGCCCTACAGGTAGACCACAGCTGAGATACAAGGACATCTGCAAGAGGGATCTGAAGGCCTTAGGAGTGGACCTCAACAGGTGGGAAACCCTGGCCTCTGAGCAGCCTGCTTGGAGGCAGGCTGTGCAGCATGGCCTTTCCCAGTTTGAAGAGACACTTGGCCAACAGTCTGAGGCAAAGAAGGAAGGCCCATAGCCAGGGAGACAGACCAGGGACAGACTGCACTTGCTCCCAGTGCGGAAGGGATTGTCACTCCCGAATTGGCCTTTTCAGCCACACTAGACGCTGTTCCAGAACCACCTTTCAGAGCGTGATACCATAGTCTTTCGAGACTGAAGGTTGCCAACAACATTATTATTAATGTTCAGAGACAGTATACCCCTGGGTGGCAGGGGAAGGCCATCTTCATAATGCCCTGCATATCTCTGAATACTGTGAAGGCCAGCTGCAGCAAGCTTACTTCTTTTCTCTTTGCCCGAAACACTGGGCTCCAGCTGCCAGTTGCCCTAGGACTGCTGTTGCAAGGGGAATGACATTTTGGCCTCTGCCACCGGATGGAGGAACAAGGGCTGCTGTGTTGGTTTTTTTGTATTGTCATTTAAAAAAAACATAAACCAGATGAATCTTCTAAAACAAATAATTTTTCTCGCTTCAAAGTAGGGCAGTGGTTCTCAAACACTCTGGGAGAGTTTGAGAGCACTAAGTACTTGTGTGTGGGGGAGGCAGCGGCACGATCCCCAGGATCGTGCCGCTGCTTCCTCCCTGCCTCCAGGCTGCCCCCACCCCTTAAGGGGGCAGAGGCCAGGGCTCACAGGCTGGGGTATCACGACACCCCAGTTTGAAAAGCCCTGCAGTAGCAGAAAAATTCCAGAAATACAGAAGATACAACCCAGGAAATGTGACTCAATCAAGCAACATCAGTGAAACTGAATGTGTCCCTTGATTTTCCAATGGATGGAAGGCACCCAGGCAAAAAGTCCAGGGTTCAGCTGTGCTCCTGGCCCATACTTCCTAATGTCCTTACATGACACAATCAGAAAGGTCTACAAAACCGTCATGATGTCAAATGAAGTGGGAAGGAAGCAAGAACTGCTACATTTCACTGCTGCAAGGCAGCCTCTGAAAGTGCCAGCCAGCTGTCCATCCCTTTCCCCCAAGGTACAAATACAGACACTTCTTGGGAAAGAGACAACGAGTAAGGCTGCAAATCAACAACTGGGGAACAGTCCTGCTGTAGACTGCAGCCTAGATCTGTAAATAAAAACAGAACACGCTGACCAAATGACCTACATATGGTTAAATGGCGTGGCAAATTGCTGTAAATTGCATTGCCAAGAGAGTAAATGCCAGGAGGCTGAAGTGGCTTCTGACAGCCCAATCCTATCCTCACTTTCCTGGGAGTAAGCCCCATTGACTCTAATGGGACTTACTTCTGAGTGGACAGGCTAAAGGATTGGGCTGTGAGTTCTTTAATTGCATGTCCTCATTCCTTACTATGCAGAGGTGTCTAGGCAAAGAGGATATCCTAAATAAATAGTAATCATGGTACAAGCATGTATTATTAACCAACAACAATCACCTGCTGAGCTACAATACATTTTTTTTAAATTACTAATTAGAAATAACATGACAAATAAGAGGATCAGTCAACACTGTTTCCAAAATGAAGTCAATTTATACATCCACATCACCAGGAAACTCCTTTAAGAAATACCAAGATGTTGCATGCTCAAGGATGATACTCCTGGAGTTTTGCTACTCCTTGGCTGATGATGGGTTGAGTGAATCAAGGGAAAAAGAGGGAAGTGAAGCACTCTGGCTCAGACTTTCCTACAGCCTGCCATGGTGCTTCTGTTGCTCAACCAAGGAAGCCAAGAGTCAGGGCTAGTCAGCTGATACTGACAAAATCTTGCACCACAACATCCTCCAAGGCCTTTTTATCCCTGTCTAGAGCTCATACCCCTCTTTTCAAACTTGCTCTGTGCCAAACATTACCGTGTGTCTTTTTTCTGGCAAGGGGACAGTTTAAACTTTGAGGCTAACTCCCTGAACTTGTGGCTACCACAGTTTCCATGACCCCATTCCTCTAATACCAGCCTCCCACACAGAATTTACAGATGATGTCTCTGGGCACCTTGTTAAGAAGTTTCAGCTGCTGCTCCACTTTTGTTAAAGGTACAGGACTTCAGTCAGCAACAAAGGTGGCCACCTTAGCTGAGGGACAAGGCCTTTCCAGGCAGCATGAGCATGCTGGGGAATGCCAGAGAATTCAGCCACAGCAGGCCAGCAAGGTGTCCATTGGGCCAGGACCCATCTCTGGTTGAGGATCCTCTCAACATGGTTCAGGCAACCCTTCCCAGACTGGTTATCGTGTACTCTTCAGTGCAACACAGTTCAGGTCCAGCTCTGGCTGCCCCTCATGGGACTGATCAGCAGTCAACAGCACAGCAGAAAAATCTCCCTGCCTGCCTATTTTTCCAAGTTCACCATCTTACTGACCCAATTTGAAAGGTGGCTCATGAAAACAGTATGATCATAGGCAGGCTTCCTCAGAAGCAATCCTACTCTGGTCCTCGGGCTTCATCCCTTCATGCATTCAGGGTTGCAGCTGCCTATACTTAGAATATGCAAGAGCCTGGCTTCTCCCTGCATTGGGTCAATCTCAAATTGGAGAGAGCAGCTATGGTAGACTGGTTCAAGCTCATTGGCTGAGAGGGGGCACTGTCTCAATAAGAGTGCCTAGTGGGGAGGGCCTCTTGGTTGATCTCTTCCTCCCCCCCATGTTGTAGCATAATGGATGCTGCAAAGGCTGTAGCGCTTCTCCCAGATTCAGCAACCTGCAATATCTGTTTTGAATTGTTTAAGGACCCTGTGACTTTGGACTGTGGCCATAATTACTGTGTTAGCTGCATCACCAACTACTTTGAGGGCTCTGGGCCGTCCTGCCCCCAGTGCAAGGAGGTTTTTACTTCTACGACTTTGAGGCCAAACAGGCAGCTGGGAAATATTGCCTGGCTCCTTAAACAGTTCAAGTTGCAAGACGTGGAGATTGTGAAGAAGCAGAAGCAGGGTCTCTGTGAAGAACACCAGCAGCCTCTAGTGCTTTTCTGCAAGGACGATGGCATTTTTATATGCTCAGGCTGCGAGGAGTCTCCGGCTCATTGCCATCACCTAGTTGTTTCCATGGAGTTGGCTACTCAAGAATACAAGGTAGGAACGAAGTATTCTTCAAGTCCCATTTGGACTACTACTGAGTCTCTCCTAATTCTTTGTATTGTGATGAAGGTCCAAGCGTCTTTCTGGCCCTGCTGCTGGGTAAGATTGCTAGTTGGTCATGAAGAACAACCTCACTTGCTCTTGTGCCTTTAACAAGAGCTTGATGTTGTACATAACACCTGGTGAATCTTTTTGTGGCAGGGAAGTGTGCCCTGTTGCCAGTTTGTGTTTGCCGATCAAGCTGTTGCTCTAGTCTAAACACATGATTAGGGTCAAATAAACGCTGATAACTCTACCACTGTATTTTGAAGTTACAACAGCAGAGAGTGTTCTTGTTCATTATCATTCCCACTTCATAGGCTGGAGAATTGTGGCTGATCTGGTCTATATAGCCCTAACAATCTGCTTTTGTCACCTTCATTTTTTTCAGTAAATATTTATTGACCCCCATTTTACTAATGAAATTGTAAGAAAGGGGCTTTCTGGTATGCAGTTGCCATCATTTGCTGCTGTACCTTAACAGTCCTTTTCTGTTTTGCTTTCTGTGTGGTTTTACAGCAATTAAATTCTGTTTTTAACTGTTGTAAGCCCCCCTGACACAGCAAGGTGAAACATGCCCTACAAATATTGAGAAATAAAATAATTGCTGAACAAAAATGTAACAAGTGAAGTTTTTCAATCAGTTTCTTCCTTCCTGCTCTGTGTGTGTGTGTGTGTGTGTGTGTGTGTGTGTTGCTGCTGCTGCTGCTCTTAAAGACATAGTGCTCTGCAAGAAGAGAAACCCAAAGCAATCTGATGTCTAAGATTGGAAAACTCTCTCTGTTCTATGCCAATATGGTAGAGTTTCCAGGTTTTAACCTGTCCCTGTGCCTACTTGATGTATTAATCCCTGCTAACTGGTTAACTGCTAACTGGTTAAGCACTTTTCAAGTGGGTGCTCCTCTTTAATTTAGCAGGGGTTGAGTAACTGGCCCTCCTCACCCCAGCAGTGTCTTTTCTAGTGGCTGCCTGCCAGTGTTCTTTCACATCTTTTTAGACTGTGAGCCCTTTTGGGACAGGAAGCCATCAGTTACTTGATTTTTCTCTGTAAACCACTTTGTGAACTTTTCATTGAAAAGCGGTATATAAATAAATACTATTAATAATGTGTAAGAACTGCTGATAAAGAAAGGCACAGAGTCTTTTCTAATCAATTGGCAACCATATTGCCTTATTCCCCTGTATGCTTTGTGGCTTCAACATCGTGAGATGAAACATAAGGTCAGGAATGCAGTACTTCATCCATGTTTTAAATCCTCTGCAAACATAATTTCTTTATTTCAGTATGAAATCAAAGGGATGTTGGATCTTCAGAAACTGAGGCGAGAGAATATGCAGGACTCTGCTACAGATATGCAGCAGGAAAAGCAGAATCTAGTGGTATGTGTCCCCCAGTTCTGTTCTAGCATGGGTGTTTGTGAAGGGAGCGGATAAGATGCTGACATTCTTCTGTGACCTGGTGATCTGGATGAGGATCACTTCACACAACCAGTTTGGGAGTGTGTGGTGCTTCCCCTTACTGTGCAGGTCTATAGTGGCTTGTGCTGCAGTCTGCTTGTGAGCTTGGTGCTTCCCTTTTCTGAGTAGGGTGGATTCTTTTCAGAGGCTAATGGAAGAGGGAGGACAGAAATTCAGTCTGGAATACAAGGAACTTTTTGAACAGATAAAGACAATCCAGAATGAGCAGCTGGGCCTTGCTAAGTCGATCGATAAGGAGATTGAAGAAGAACTTTCCAAGCTCTATAAGAAACGCAGCACCATGAAAAAGATCAAAAATGAACTAGAGAAGAAGTTTGAACTACCTCCTCCTGAGTTCCTGCAGGTGAGTTGATCAGAAATACATCAGGCTGCAAGAACTTGGTTGCTTGTCCGGAGAGAAGGGAGGAGAGTGGGGTAAAGCAGAAGGGTTGTGTTGGCTCAGGAAGTGGGAAAAGGCTTCCCAACAGCCACTTGCCTGGGGGCCTGTGGAGAAAGACATTCTCCAAGCAGAGAAGGCTGTGTGCATTTCGGGTACAATCACATTTGTGTCTAACTGCCATGATCAGTCTAAACCAGGGGTCTCCAAACCCCGGCCCAGGTGCCAGATGCAGCCCGCAGCAAGCCTCTTTCTGGCCTGCAGCCAACCTCTTGTCCCCTGAAAGCCTCTGGCCCACTCAACTGAACATGACCAGAACTGTGCTCTGATTGCGTCCGGAGGGTGTTCTCAGGGCCAGAGAGGTTGAATGAATGAGCCCATTCATTCATTTACTCACTCATCTAAGTTCCATCTCTATTTATTTAAATTTTATATTTAAAATTTTTTCCCGGCCCTCCACACCACGCCAGATATTTGATGTAGCCCTCTGGCCAAAAAGTTTGGAGATCCCTGGTCTAAACTCTTAGGAAAACTTAATTAGAAATCATCTTTTTAAAAAGCCAAAAAAGACCCAGCACTTATGGAGAGTTCAAATTCTAGCAGCATTTTGGCCAAAGCAGGCACAAATGGACCCAAGGCACAGGGTTGTAACTGAGCAGCAGAATTGATTTAGGCATGACATTAAAAGCAAACAAGGAAACCTGCTTCTGAAAACTGGAAAAAGACATAACCTGGGTTGTTCAAACTGCTGTGAACAACCAATTGTGTTAGGAATGGATATCTTCACAAGATTCAGGAAATGAATATAATTGAAAATGGGAAATGAGATTTAAAGCAATCTGACTTGTACATACCTGTGTTGGGGATGTATGGCACTGAGATTGTTGGGGGGGACAGGGAAGAGCTATCTTCCCGCTTATAAAAGTGTTCTTATTGGTCACTTGCTACTAATTCTTAACTGGTACAGGTAAATGGACAGTAAGCTGCCTTTAATTCTTGACAAAGTAGATGGAGTAGGAATTACAGAATGACTGGCTCCAAAACATCTCCCGAAGCTAAAGTCTTTCCTTCCCTATTTTTTTCCAGGACATCAAACAGGTTCTCAGCAAGTATGTAATGGCTTTTCCCCTGTATGTTCCCCATTCATAGTACTGGGTCACTGCACAATAAGAGGAAATTCAGTTAAGAGGAAACTAGCAAGTTGGTTTGTATTGGGCCAAATGCACAAAGATAAGGCTGAATCCAGCTGGTGAATGGTGATGCTGTACTTGCTCTGACACTGTTGGTTGTGGGCGACACCTCTTGGCTAATAGGCAGGGTACCACCCGTGTTTGACATTGATGAAAAGGATCTAGTATATAAGTAAGGCCTGTAACAAAATATTATTTCACTTGCCTTCTGAGAGAGGCAGGTTTTTCCCATATTGCAGACAGTGGCAGGTGACTGGTCAAGAAACAGAACCCAAGCATCACTTGGGGGGGGCAGCTCAAGCTTGTAACATGAGCCCCCTCCCCACATATACCACAATCCTGGTCTCCTGAGATAAAATATTTGGCTATAATTCAGAAATGTGACCATGGCCTCAAATTCTTCCTTTTGCTATTTTTGTCTGCCGTCCTAAGAAGAGTCCTGCTGACTATTTTGTTTTTGCATGGTTCTAAATGGTGGTATCCTGTCTATTGTGTTGACTCCTCTGACTCCCCAGTTGGCCTAGTTCATTCTCAAGCTTTATTTCCTGGCCCTTTTTTTCCAAAATCATGAATTATCTGCCCAAAGTTTATTCGTCTTGCAAGTTTGCTTGTGATAGACAACAGCTGGGTGGCTCAACAGTCTCCACTCACAGTAGAATTCCTGCAGTCTTTAATGTGCTGGTTTACTGGAAGAATCGGTCACTAGCAGTGTGCCAGTAATCCACAGGGCTGTGTACTTGTGACTGCAAATGAGTTGCAGCTGGTTTAGTGTCCTTGGCTGCTCCATCCCCTCCTTCTGTTTTGGCTGGCTGACCAATGTTCCCAGCCATCATACATGGTAAACCGGAGTGTGGGCAGTGCTGGATTTACATATTAGTTGAGTGGGCTGCAGCCCAGGGCCTCATGATCGAGGGTGACCTCAGCCAGGGCTTCTGAGAGGAATTTTATCAGGGTGTACAAAGTTTATTTTGGGACCCTTTTGTGGAACCAAATTTATTTTGGGTCCCTTCCCTTCTCCACCAGATCATAATTTCTATGAATTACGGCGTATAAAACTATAGGCTTTCTCAAAATGTCAAGGCTACTCTTCACACAATATTTTTCACACGTGCAAATGTTTTCTGAGATTCCACAAAATTTACTGCTCCCCTCCTTTGACTCCCAGGCCTCCTTTTTGACCCTGGACCCAGGCATACCCCCTACAACCCCCTCTCATTGGACCTGGTGAGAGGAAAATGTAAAATCCCAGGAAATTTTGGGGGGGGGGGCTCCTTTGGCACCTGAGCCCTGTTTTTGACCCAGGCCCAGATACAATTTACATCCTGCACCCTCCTCTCATAGGCCCTGGCCTCCTGCCAATTTTATTTTTAAATTACTATTTCTTTTGTAACAATAAAAATCAGGGGTGTACCTAGGCCAAAATAATGTGCAAGCAAAAATCCAGGAACACTCTGATGGGGAGTGCTGAATGCACTTGCCCTCAAATCCTTGATTTTATTATCTAGGCCCAGATGCTCAGTAACATTAAACACATGATGTATAGACAGTGCGAAAAAAAACTTCTTGCTTTCTGAGTCAAAAGTTCCTAAATGCTTGTCAGACATAAGATATCAGACCCCAAAGCTACTGCAGCTTCCTTTTAAGGTTGTGCACTGTTGAAGCCTCATCTGCGGATCTTGCTCTCTGGGGCCTGATTCTGCCCCATTCCCCCCCTTCTGCCCACCCCTTACCGAGAAACGGTTCCTCCTGTTCCTGCACCACACAGAGCAGCTCTTACCTTCTCCTGCCTTCTTGACAGTGCTGCTTACCCTCCAGGGGTAGTAATGTACTTTATGGCACTTCTACTACACCTAGTGTTGGTGTAGCTGTACTGTGAATAGGATTGCGCTGTAAAAAGGATAAAGAATGATCTGCAGTCAGCAATGTCCCAAGATCAGTTGTTTGACCTGAGCATTCTCTGCATAGAAAATGATAAACTGTGACTTACTGATTTTAATGATATAATTGATAAGTTTGCATCCAAAAGCTCAAAAGAAACTGTTTTGACTTTGTAGGCAGTGTAATGTTGTAGCTATGAAAGTTCTGTGTGAACATCTTCATTAACCCCATACTTTTGTAAGCTTATTAAAGGTTATAAATTTATAAACAACCTATTTGTCAATGCTAAAACTTCTACTTTCATTGAGTAGATCAGTGTTTCTCAAACTGTGGGTTGGGACCCACTAGGTGGGTTGCAAGCCAATTTCAGGTGGGTCCCCATTCATGTCAATATTTTATTTGGAATCTATTAGACTTGATGCTACCATGGAATGTGACTGCATTTGGGGAAATGTTATGGACCTGTACTTTGAACAAGCTTCTACGTATATTTTTTTAACAATGATAGTAAAATAGAATTTACTCCTGGGCAATTAACAAACCTACTGTTAAAATTTTTTTTCCTGCTTGATGATGTCACTGCTGGTGGGTCCTGACAGATTCTCATTCTAAAAAGTGGGTCCTGCTACTGCTGACACGTTTGATTTTGCTTCTAGGTGCAGGAGAGAGTCCTATGAGCGACTGGAAACTGAGCCTCCTGCCCTGAAAGAGAAATTGTGGGTTTTCTGTCGTAGGAATCTCTTTCTGCAAAATACTCTGAGAAGATGCCATGGTAAGAGAACTGCAGAGCGCGGCCGGGGGGGGGGGGGTGCTTGCTTGTTTGCTCAGAGTGCAAACGGGGCCACGTTTAGCCCAAAGGTGGCTGCCTTTTAGGCGGAATCCCTGCAAAGCCAAATGCTTGTCTCTTACAAATTAATTCTACAGTGTTTAAAACTCCAGCTGGAGAGGTCTGAGGCAGGGGCAGCCCTACTTGAGACAGGAAGGGCAGGCCGTGTCCCTTGTACAGAAGGCAGGAAATGCAGGAAGCCTGTTGGCTTACTCGGCTTCTGGAATTCTTGCAATGACAAGCCAGGGGCTACTAAGGGATTCTGCCGGTAGTGGGTGGGCGGCCCTCTTTCCTCCTCCTCATGCTATCCAGCCATTTGGCCATTCTTAGATACTTGTACAAATGGTGTCATCTGTGCTGAGTGCTGGTAGGAAGCTAAGCTGCTGGCGAGTGAATCTTGGTCTCCTTGTGGCAGGGTGGGTAGTGGCTGAGCCCCCCCTCGTTCCTGGATCCTTGACATTGGTGGTAGCAGTGGGAGCTCTCCGTGTGCTGTCTGGAGGTGCTGTGGAGGGCTCTGCTGGGTTTTGCCTTGGGGGGGAGGAAATCTGGTGTTGACTTGACTGAAAGGGAAAGTATGTGCATGGTGGGAGGGACCCACTGCCTTCAGTGATCTTGCCTACTTCTTTCTGCAGAGACCCTGGCGTTGCAGCTGAAGGTGGAAAAAGGTAAATGCGGATAAAATAAAATGAGTAAGAAGGGAGAGGTGCCTGACTTTTCAGGCTGCCCTGGGGCTGCCCCTTCAAGCACAGCTGCAGCCATAGGCAGTGATGGAAAGGAGATCCAGCTTCTGTCATGTAGTTCACCTGAGGGACCCCAAGGCCAGGTTCTGAGCCTGAAAAGTTGCCCCTCGGCCTCTGTGCCTGCTTCTGACATGTGCGTTTCTCCTTTTGCAAGCATCGGTGATTCTGGATCCAGTGACTGCCTTTTCCCAGTTACTGCTGTCTGAAGACCAGAAGAGGGTGATACATGGGCCTGAAGTCTACTCCTCAGCTGCTCATTTTCTGGGCTTTGACAAGGCCCCTTGTGTGCTGGGCTCAGAGGGCTTTACCACGGGGAGGCACTGCTGGGATGTGGAGATAACCTCACAGGGAGACGACTGGGCTCTGGGCGTTGTTAGGGAGTCTGTGAATAGGAAAGGGGACATCGTCCTTGGCGAGCATGAGGGGATCTGGGCTCTGCAGCCCGAAGATTCAGCCCTGCTCTTGCAGAAGACCGGGACTTTCAGAATCCGGGTGTATCTGCTCTATGAGGCAGGGCACCTGGAATTCTTTGATGGCTCTTCCAGGGACCTCATTGCCCATTTCAGGTCACTGTGTTTCTCTAGAGAGAGAATCTTTCCATTCTTCATGATGAAGAAGACTGGCTCCTATATGAAAATCTTTTAAAGTGGAGATTCGCTTGCTAGAGAGGGCGGCCAGGCTGCATTATTCTGTGTGCAGTGATAGTGAAGGATGCGGCAAGGAGATGAGGAGGCAAAATGGTTCAAGGGACAACAGTTCTGAATGAGGATCAGCATTCCTGCAGGGGGTGGTGTGGGGAGGGGGTGCTGGGTCTGAATGGCAACTGTGTCTTTGGAAACCTTCAGCATAGTCTGTTTCTCCAGGGGAGGCTCTTCTCCGAATGCTGTTATTCACTTGAAAGTCACAAATAAAGTAACAGAGCAATGATCTCTCTGGGGTCTCTGCAATGTGTTAAGCGCAGGGGTGTCAATGGTGATGGTGGAGTCTTCCTGCAGTAGAGAACTACAACCCAGTGTGAAGGGCAGCAGTGCATCCATGCTGACCAGTACCACGGTAACACTGATAAGAACATAAGAGCCAGGCTGGATCAGGCCATAGGCCCATCTAGTCCAGCTTCCTGTATCTCACAGTGATGAAAGGAGCCAGGCTGGATAATATCCTGGTGTCACAGGGCCCAGTCCTAACCAGCTTTCCAGCACAGATAGCAAAGTTGGATAGGATTCAGCTGACACACAGTTCCAGGATGTAGAGCAGCCATTTTCAACCACTGTGCCATGGCACACTGGTGTGCTGTGAATGGGCTGCAGGTGCGCCGTGGGAGTTTGGGGGAGTCATTTATTAGTAGGGCCACTGGGGTATGTGAGCCCCTCACCAACAGTATGGTGTGCCTTGTCAATTGTCAAAAAATTGATGGCGTGCCTTGACAATTTTAGTACCTTGTCAGTGTGCCATGAGATGATAAAGATTGAAAATCACTGATGTAGAGAGATCAGGGTGACCAGATGTCCTTTTTCTAGGACCCGTCCTCTTTTTTCAGTCTCATGTCCTGGAAAAGAACTTCAGTGCCTTCCTTTTCCCTGTGAACAGGCTCCTGTAGGGAGCGCATAACATTATTGGAATTAATAAATTACATATAACATACAGGTGTGCCTGGTATCTGCTGGGGTTAGGTTCCTGACTTCCCTGTGGCTGTCTGAAACTGTGGATACTGAGGGGCACCTTTAAAAAGATAGGGGAAAGTTTAAAAAAAAATCTTGGTAAAACAAGATTTTTAAAAATGTTCCCCTGCCTTTTTAAGAGGTGTCCCTGGTATCTGTGGATAACTGAAACCGTGGATAGTGGGGCATGCCTGTAGTTTTAAATTTAATAAGTAATATAGTATTCAAATTAACTGCATGAAATCAATATACAAGGGTTTTTAGCTTTTATTTTGTCTAAATTTTTTGTGGACATGTGCAAGAGGGATCTGAAGGCCTTAGGAGTGGACCTCAGCAGGTGGGAAACCCTGGCCTCTGAGCAGCCCGCTGGGAGGCAGGCTGTGCAGCATGGCCTTTCCCAGTTTGAAGAGACACTTGGCCAACAGTCTGAGGCAAAGAGGCAAAGAAGGAAGGCCCACAGCCAGGGAGACAGACCAGGGACAGACTGCACTTGCTCCCGGTGTGGAAGGGATTGTCACTCCCTAATTGGCCTTTTCAGCCACGCTAGACGCTGTGCCAGAACCACCATTCAGAGCGCGATACCAGAGTCTTTCGAGACTGAAGGTTGCCAACATGATGTGCCAATTGGTCATTGGAACATTTTTTGATGTCCTACATTTTGGGGCGCCTTGTCCTCCTGCAGTGATGACATCTAGCTACCCGTGAGATTTGTCTTTCTGGCTGTCTGTCTCTTTCTGACAGCTGCTAGGAGCTGCCTCTGCAAGTTGGAAAGGAGACACTCCAGTGTCTTCTGAACTTGCTGGCCAAAGTCTGTTCTCTTCGCGATTCCTCCTTGTTCAGGAAGAGCCAGAAAAAGGAGCACTGCGGCAGAGAGTCAGGGCAGGCAAAAGAGTGCTTTGTGCAATATGTGATCTAACTCAGTGTTTCTGAACCAGTGGCATAGGTACCACCAGTGGTACTTGAGGTGGTGTCTGGTGGTACTCATGGGACACCTGCCTGGCAGTGAGACCAGGAACACAGCACAACAGCGGTAGGAGGCTTGGCTTCACTGGCACAGTTCCAAAGAATGCTTTTCCATGCTGCAAAAAGCCCTCCTGTCTGCCCTGAGCCTCGTACCCGTGTCTGTTGCATTGCACCTGGCCTCCCAACCCAGCGGTAACTGGTGATGATGTCATCGCCAGTTACGTGTGGTGCTGTTTTGAATAGGTGGGCCGTGTGAAGTGGTAGTGGAAGTCGAGCATTAAACTGCTCTGCCTTGCAGAATTCTGTGCCACAGGATCAGTTGGCTTAGAGCAGTGGTTCTCACACATTTAGCACTGGCACCCCCTTTTTAGAATGGGAATCTGTCAGGACCCACTGGAAGTGATGTCATGACCAGAAGGGACATCATCAAGCAGGAAAATTTTTAACAATCCTACCAACACTTACCCAGGAGTAAGTCCCATTTACTAACATTGTTAAAAGAATATACAGAGTAGCTTGTTAAAAGTACAAACCTGTAACATTTCTCCAAATGCAGTCGCATTCCATGGGAGCATCCAGTCTAATATATTAAAAACAAAACATTGAAATGTATAGGGACCCACCTGAACTGGGCTCATGACCCACCTAATGGGTCCCAACTCACAGTGCTCTACTCTACTGGGTTGCAATTGACTCTACTGGGATTTACTTCTGAGTAGAGATGCCTAGGTTGGCCTCTGAGGCTGCCATCCTCTCCACCCTTACCTGGGAGCAAGCCCCACTGACTGCAAAGGGGTTTACTTCCGAGTAGACGGGGTGGGCTTGACCTGCCAGCCGGCGAGCGCGCGGAGCCCCGTCCAGAGCTGCGACTGGTGCCCCGGGATGCCCGGCGGGAGGGGGGCGGGCTCGCGGGGGCGGAGCTGCTGCGCTGGGGCAGACGGCGGGCGCCCGCTCCCCCTCCAGGCGGCCATGGAAGAGGCGGCGGGCACGGTGGCGGGATCGGGGCCGGCCCCGGGCGCCGCCGTCGAGGAGCTGGACCTGTCGCTGGGTAGGCGCTGCAGCGGGGCAGGCTGCGGACCGCCCAGGGGGTCCCCGCGGGAGGGTCTCGCCTCCCCCCGGCCCTGGAAGGGGGCTGAGGGCGCGCCCCCCCGGGCGAAAGGGACCTGGCCCGGAACAGAGCCGCTGCCCCGCCTGCTTCTGGCCCCGGCTTCGCGGGCGGGCGGGCGGGCGCGCCGTCGGGGAAGCCCGCGGACTGACCTGCAGGCGCCCCCCCGGCCGCGGGAGGGCTCGGCGGGGAACGGAGCTGCTGGCCCGGCCCCGACGGTGGAGGGGACCTTGCTCGGCAAGGAAACAGGCCGGGCTGCGGTCCGGGGGCTCTCCGCATCTTTCCCGGACGATGCCCTGCGCAGTGGCGTCGCCGGAGGGGGGAAAGCCCTCGGGTGTGCGGGGGGGCCTCACCCTTCCTTTGGGAGCTGTGCCAGGGGGAGAGGAGGCTCCCTGCAAAACTTAGCGCCTTGCCCCCCCCGGCTACGCCACTGGCCCTGCACCCCCTTTCCCCCCAAGCGCAACATGTGGCAGTCTCCCCCTTTGACATCCATGGAGCTGAAGACCTGGCAGGTGCCCCCCTTGAACGGGAGTGCGGCCCAGACCCGGGCCTGATCCGGAGGGAAGCCACTCCAGGCTTTCTGGGCTGCTTCCTGGCTGCTATTAATACCACCTGAGATGGACAAGGCTGCTGTCCTGCTGTTGATTCATGTTCCATTTGTGGCCCTGATGCCTCTCCGGCATTCTTGGCAGCCTCTGCCAGCCTCCATTCTTGGCAGCACTGAGTCCCTGCCCCCTCCTGAATAGCCTCTCCTTGTTCTGAGCTGCTGCTGCAGTGCACAGGTGGGTAAAAAGAGCTGCAGCCTTCCTAGAGGTCAGATCGCTTAATGCAGGGCTGGGCACACATTTTGGCAGGAGGGCCGCAGCATCTCTCTGACACTGTGTTGGGTGGGGAGGGGAGAGAATTAATTTACACTTCAAATTTGAATAAATTTACATAAATGAATGCATTGGAGACAGATCTGATATGAAGGAATGAGTTTTACTGAGCTTATTTATAATACACATGAGAACTGTAATACAGGCATGTCGAACAACATGAGAACCATGAACTGTTTGCCACATGCCTCTTGTATTAGAAGAAGATCTGGCAAGGAGGTAGGATGTGGTGTCAGCAGTGGCCCCTTTCAGGGTTAAGGCCTGGGCATTCAGCAGGGAGTGTGCTGTACAGATGCAGCCACTTGAAGGCAATAGGGCCCTCAGGGATAGAAGCACCTGTTGAAGGGAGAGTTTGGTGTGCAGGTTGAACAGGAAAGCTACCCTGGTGGTGGGGTCCAGCAGTGCTGCAGGGTAGAACTAGGACAGGGGTGCTCAAACTTTCAACTTTAGGGATCCTGCACCTTTAAAATTGTGTAGGAGAGATAATTTCAGCAGGTGCAGCTTGTCATCTGTGAGATGACAAGTTGCACCTGCTGAAATTCTCTCTTCTATACACTTGTTAAAGGTCCAGCATCCCTAAAGTTGAAAGTTTGAGCACCCCTGAACTAGGGTCATTTTGGGGGAAAGAAGGGGAGCTAATTAGCATAAAGTGGGCCTAATTCTCTAAGTGAAGTTTGGACTATGGATCTGGCAAAATACCTCTTGCACAGTGATAACATACAGACCAAGCCCAAAACACATGGAGGGCCAAATCCTATCCAACTTTCCAGCCCTGGTATAGTCATGCCAATAGGGTGTGCTGCATCTTGTGGTGGGAGAATAGTTACGGAGGTCTCCACAATGTAAGGGAACATTGTTTCCCTCGCCTCGGGGCTGCACTGCAGCCACACTGGTGCTGGAAAGTTGGATAAGTTGTTCAGAGGCAATGGGGGGGAGGGTCAAAGTAATGCCTAGGGAAAAGCAGAAAACACATGGAGACTATAAAAGGCCTTGCTCAAACTCATCCCACAGCTCACGTCTGGCAGTCATGACCAGCGATCATGGACCAGCACAGGTTCCAACAGTCTCCAACGGGCCAGAGGTTCATTGGAGACTGGGGGCTCCCTATGGACTGGATTGGGGTCCCCAAGGATTGCAAATGGCGCCCAGGCCAGAGTTTGCCCACTCCTGATTTAATGCTTGCAAGTCCTTTCTCTTTTATTGGTAGCCATTCACACCTTTTCATAATATTCTTCAGCATGATACTGGTGCTGCCCAGTGAGTCTGCCTGTCTCCTTGCAGAGGATGCACCGAAGTACCTAGTGCTTGTCAAGAGCGTCAAAGCTTCCTCCCAAGGAAGCAGGACTCTGGAGAAGGGTTCTCATGTAACTGCAGGCAGGTTGCAGCCAGAACTGAAAACTGGTCTCCCTGCCTCACTGTTCTTGCTTCACAGGCTGAAGCTCAGTTTCCAGCCCTCTTGTGAAAACCCAGTCAGGTCAGCAGATGAGAAGTTCAGAAGCAGTGAAAGGAGAGTGCAGATTTCTTTTATGCGTTTTCTTTGTTTTTTTTAAAACTCTCCCTGAATTTAGATGACATTATAAAGCGTAACCGGAAAGGACAGGCAGATGCAAAGACTAGAGTGAACAGATGGAGGCAGCCGTTCAAGAACAGGAGTCCCCCCTACAGCAATGGGAGGCCTCGGTTCTGGAGCCGGGCACCACGAAACCTGCAAGGTATGTGGCAAAAAAGCAGAGAGCTGACACGTGGCAGAAACTAGCAAGGGGGGTGTTTTGGGTTGGTTGGTTGGTTTGTTCATTGCACAGCCAGAGTTTCACTGTTGTTATCCTGGGAGATCCAGTCTTCATACAAATCCTCCTTTGGCTTCCTATCTTGGGGCAGTCATGGGAGTCTGTGAGAAATTCCACCCTCCACAGATCAGTAGCCCATATGGAGTTGCCTTCTGTCTGTTGAGCCCAGTACTGTCTGCCCAAGCTGGTGGTGGGAGCTCTCCAAAATCTCAAGCAGGGAGGGGCCTTTCCCAGCCCTGCTACTGCAGATCATTATTGGAATTTGACCCCTGCCCCCTAAGTCCTTATGCCTACAGAGAATCTGCTCTCCTCCTTGAGCCACAGCCCCACCCCAGAGCTTTCTAATTGACTCCAAACACAGGAAACTGCCTTATAGAGTATCAGACCACAGTGTCCTCATCTTGCCCAGGAGAACTGCCTGCTCCATCAGCCAGCAGATCTCAAGTGCCCCTTCTTCCAGCCCTGCAGCCTGAAATGTGTTCTAAGTGGTGATGCTGAGAGTTGAATCTGGGCTTTTTGGCAGACAGAGGTGCTCTCCAGCTGAGCTGCAGAGTCATTCCCTCTCTCCTCAAAATGATCTAGGGGCCAACCAAGAGTCAGAGGCTGAGCTGTGTTCAGGAGTCATCACCCCCAAATATCTGATCATAGAAGCAGGTGGTGTCTCCTTGTCAGATGTCTTTTGTGCTCCTTCAGTTTAATAATCCTTCCTTCCTGATCCAGGCAATCCATCCTGATTTCAGCTCATATAGACTTCCTCCATTAATGTTGGTGCTTCACACACAGTTGCATTCCAAGGACCCATTTAGTTTACCTCAAGTCACCCTGCTGGCCAATGTGCTGATCTCGATGTTGTCTGAAAGCCATGTGGTCATTTTTTGTCGGTAAACTGGATTTTAGACTTGTCACTATTTTCCTGGCTAACAGTGGAAGAGAAGAGAGGATATCAGTAATTAAAGAAGCCCCAACACAGAATCTGGAAAAAAGGGCAATTAAGAGAAGACACTTGGGCTGTTCTTCCAGTAATCTTTCTGCTGTGCTTCACAGAAAGCAAGACAACTGACCTGGAAGTTCTTTTCATTAAACACACAATTTGTATCTTTCAGCATCTGGATGTTGCCTTTCCCACTCCCAGAAGCCCCTCAAGGTTGCTCATAATCATATAATGGTAGAGACAACAGCCCATTTGTGCCTCAAGTGTTCCACCCACCCTGAAACAAGTGGTGCTGCCAGTGGCGTAGCTAGAGGGGGGCGGAGCACTCAGGCTGGCAGGGAGCGGTGAGGCGGGCAAGCAGGCCCTCCCTTCGGAGGGAGGCTCCACCAGGAATGGCTCTGAAGAGAGGGGCTGCTTGCCCGCCTTGCCAAGGCTCCCTGCCAGCCTGAGTGCGCCACCCCCCTCCAGCTACGCCACCAGGTGCTGCATTTATTTTTAACTGTAGCAACAAGTGAGAACTGAAGAAAGACAGGAGGACCACACAGGAAGCGGTGGACTGCGGTGGTTTGTCCACAAGCTCATGTGGGTGCTCCGTAGAAAGTGAAGAAAGGGTGGTCCTCCTTCAGGAGACGAGGGTCAGTGTGGAAGCAGCCAGCAAGGAAAAGGTTAAATGGAGCTTAAGAAATGCAAACCACCCAAATAGGGAATTAAAAGTCGATCAATAATTAACGGAGGAAGAGAAATGTAAGTGGAGTTAAAATAAAGGTTGGAGACAAAAGAAGTACCAAGCAAGGTACAGGCTGGGGCGTCAGCTCAGATGGATGACATGAGGCAAGAGAACGTTTGTGAATCCATAAGCTGAAGTGGGAACCAGGAGGCTGATCATAAGGAATTTGTAACAAAGAAATTCCTCCTTGACCAAGAGCCCATCCTGGAAGCAGGAGAGCTGTTTATCAAGTGAGGGATTGGCAGAGATTAGGTGGAAAGAGTGCCTGCCAGGGGAGGGAGAATTCTCCTGAATGGACAGCTATTTCTCACTGAGTGATCTGTAACCAGGTGGAGTCTGGGAGCCCTTCGCTAGAGGTGTTCTTAAATGTTTTTATTTTTTCACAGATTTTGTTTTTACCCAAGGAAAAAGTGCAGAAAGCAGAGTTATGTGTTTTTTCCCCCCCAAGGGCACATTTTCATAGATTATAATTGTAAATTATAATCACTTTAAAAGTTTCCTTATAGGTGGTATAGTGTGGCAGAAGCAGCCACAGTCATTACACAGTCAATTAAGGCCGCAATCCTACCCCTTATGTCAGTGTCTTCCAGCACTGACATAAGGGCAATGCAGCTCCGAGGTAAGAGAACAAACATTCCCTTACTTTGGGGAGGCCTCTGTGACTGCCACCCAACTGCAGGGTGCAACACACGTCCCATTGGCACCTCTATGCCAGTGCTGAAAAGCACTGACTTAAGGGCTTAGGATTGCGCCCTAAATGTTAAGATTTTTTTTTTTTGCAGGCTCTGGGTTTTTGTTTTCTTACAAAAATGAGAAGTGCAGAAAATGGTGTTGTTTGTTTTTATTTTGTTATCACCGAAAAATCACACCTCTACCCATGGATATGGGGTAGAAGAACACTGAGAGCCAGCATGTAGCAGATTGCCATTGTGGCGCAGGATACAAGTGTCATCAGAAATGGCATGCTGGCCTTGCCCCTGGAGGCCTGAGATAGAAAAGTCATTCAGTCTCGAATCTCACTGGGTGACTTTGACCCAGTCATTCTTTGACACCCTGACCTACCTAACAGGGTTACTGTGAGGCTAAAATTAGGGCAATCTGCATGTCCCAAGAAAGGAGCAAGGAAGACGCCAACAGGATAAAATTCATAACGCATTTTAAAATAATACGAATTGTACTTGTCATCTGAGAACCTCTTTTCTACTGCAGTTAGAAGCTAAACCCTTTTTTTCCCTTTAGGACCGAACCGGTTTAGAGGAGGGTTTAGAAAACAGCCACGTTACCAGAAGCAATTTTGGAAGGGTGCAGCTGGTCCTAGGAGGAGGACAGCTGTCTGGCCGAATGGAGTGAGCCCTCTCAATCGGCCAGCCTCGGCTCAGCAGGTGGGATACCCGTTGTGCTTTCTGTTGAGGGAGCCCAACTGGAGATGACAGCAGAGGATTAAGAGCTGTGCTTCCTTTCTAGAACACACAGGTTGAGGCCATGTCGACAGGGAGCCCGGATGGGACGGCGGCTGATGGGGCAGCAGCTGACCTACAGCAGGGGCCACCTGGGAGGGTGAAGCAGTTCAAAATAGCCAGAGCTTCTCTGTTAGCTCAAAGGTAGGGACCTGGTGCATCTATCCTTTCTGGCTTGCAAGTGCTGGTTTTCCGGGATACCTACCCGGAAAGTGGAAGGGGAAGGAGGTGAATTTCACCTCCTGTCCAGTGGAAGGGGTGGAGTGGAAGGGGAAGGAGGTGAATTTCTCTCCTGTCCAGTGGAAGGGGTGGAGGTGAATTTCAGGTTCTTATGGAAGGGATTGGGGGAGGGCAGAGCAAATTTGCATGACAAAATTAGGATTTTGCTGAGTTTCAGCAGCTGAGTTTCAGACCAGGAATCAGATCCCAGGCAAACGATCACACAATGCATTTTGAGCTCTTGTCAGAATGCATGTGGGACCTGCACCTACCTTCTGAGTTTGCACAGAGTTTTGCCTGTTATTAATCTGGGTTCTCTTTTCCCTCCCCACCTCCACCACAGGCCTTTCCGACTAAACCGCAGGCCAGCATTCTTGCAGAGACAGTCCAGATTCAACTTTCGCAGAGGGGTCAGTACTTTGTTGTCTTGTATACTTTTTTTATTGAGATGAGAATTTGGACAAGCGGAGACTTTATTGCCCTTAGATTTTCTTTGCGGGATCAGAACAAAGTCCAGCATTCTTTCCAGCCACATTCCCTGGGAGGCTGACCACCAGGACAGGATGGGATGTTGCTTGTCCCCATCACTTGCTAATGAAAGCTAGACTGACTTTGAACTTGAAGCTTTGTTAACTGCCATTGTGGCTAAGAACTGTTCTCCACAAATTTGTCTGATCCTTTTTCAGGCCACTTTAGCCTAGGCTACAGAAAGTCTTGGCTCACACTGAGAAGCCTGAGCCAGCTTATCGGCAATACCCCAAAACTTTTCCTGTTAAGAATGTTCTTGATAGGTAGCTTTTCTTTTGAAGAAGTTTTATGCTTTTTATTCCCCTTCTCTGAACAGCAAACAGAGTCAGATGCAGAAGGGAAACCATCAAGGATGAGAAAGTAAGTGGGGGTAAAAAAAACCCTTTAAAAAAATTGAAGAACGTTGTCTGATTTGGCATTAAGGAAGCCAAACGAGATTTGTTTGACTGTCCCAGCAGATGGCAGCAACAACCGAGCTCTGGAGCAGTCCTGACCATTTCTGTGGCTAACCCCCAAGCAAGTCAAAC
The DNA here is from genome assembly GCF_035046505.1 of Tiliqua scincoides. Taxonomy (NCBI): domain Eukaryota; kingdom Metazoa; phylum Chordata; class Lepidosauria; order Squamata; family Scincidae; genus Tiliqua; species Tiliqua scincoides. Next base: position 1,782,903 of record NC_089832.1, read on the forward strand.
AAACATGTAAGTACAATTGCCTTGTACAAAACCACTATCTGGTCTTTGCTTTTGCCTCTGGAAGTCTTGACACCCCCCCACCCCACCCTGAATCTGTGCTTGTGGAGAGCTGCAGTGCTGGAGCATAAACAGGACTGCTAAAATCAGCAGCAGAGGCTCCCCATCACTGGGGCAGTCAGAACAGCAGGTGTGTATGCAGAAGAATTGGGCTTTGGTGTGTTGCAAGGGAAGCTGCCATAGGTGAGGACCATCAGAGGGTATGCAGGAGCACATAGATAACATCAGAAGGTTGCCAGTTTGAGGACACCAGCAGCTCCCTGAACGGCTGAGAATGGCGAGACCTTGAAGCAGCTGACAAGCCGAGCTGAGTGATTCCACCTGCTTTGGGCGTGAGCAAGAAGCGTCTTGGCTGCCCTCCCTCCATGTGAGAGATGGAGCTGCTCGCCAGCCTGCGTGGGAGAACTGGAGGCCAGAAGTGAGACCAAACCAGGAAGATCCATCTGAAATGCTGTTGGTTCTTGAAAGAGAGAACCTCTATGTTTGTAAAAACCCCCTTGAGGGATTTAGAGACGCCTGCCTATGTAAACCGCCTTGAATAAAGTCAGAGGAGTAATCCGATGACCAGAAAGGCGGTATATAAATACCTAGTTGTTGTTGTTGTTGTTGTTGTTGTTATTAAATGTTGTGTGTGTTTCACAGGCTAGGAGCCAAGCGGCCCTTTCTGCGAGGGAGAAGCACCCCACCAAAGATGACCCGTCGTCAGCCCAAAGGGGTGCCCCTGCGGTTCAACTTTCGTGCCATAGCTAACCAGGTAGCTAACATCTCACAGCTCCAGAGAAAACAGAAGCAGTCTACTGTTGTATTTGTGTGTTTTGTGACTTGTGTGCATGTGTGAATCAGCAGTTTCAATAAGCAGAATCTGGGCTTCCCTCCTGGTGTGGCATGAGCTCAAGAAATTGGTTTACTGCCTCTTTCTGCCCCAGCACCATCTCTGAAGTCCTCCCTCTGCCCCCGTGCCGTGCAGTTCTGAGTCAGAATGCTTGAGCACTGCAGGTTTCTCTCCAAACGGTGCCAGTTTAAGGCAATGACTGACTGTGAACCCACATTTAACACTCTTACGTATTATTTTTTCTCCTTAGACCAACTTGACGCTGCATGAGAGGTTTTCTGGGCTGAGGAACAAATGGCGTTTTTCAGCACTGAGAAACACAGACCGGATGGTCACTCTGCCATAATGCCCTCCGCTGGCTGGATTCAGACCAACTCTGAAAAGAAGCCGGCCACTGAACCAAACTGATTTAATGCCATTAGCTGGGCACGTAGTGTTGGACCCACCTAACGTTTTGTCCAAGCTGTGGGTACGGCTGTTGCCAACACGTCTAGCCGTTCTTTCCAGCTTCTCTACTGCGAATGCCTGAGTTATGTGACCCACAGGAAGGCCTCATGGTTCTGGGGCTTCAAGGTAGGCAGAGAGCGCTTGGTCCCCGATTCACTGCAGTGTGAGTCAGTTTTCTGCCTAGTCTTGTGGTGATGTTTTGTGAGACCCGCGTGCTAAGAAGATACCCAGGAGGTCCTCGGGGAGTTCTTTGGACGCACCAAGGACTGTGCAAAGGCATTGCCTTGCCTCTTGCAGTTCCACATCCCCCACTACAAACATCATGCACTGGATTGGAAGGCAACACTGCGTGAGGGGGGGAAGGAGGTTAATGCCTGCTGCCTAGTGCCTTATTTTCTGTTTCAGGCTTGTAGTCCCCGTCGTCGTCCCCCCCTCAGTTTGGAAACCTTTGTAACAGATTTGTATTGAGGATTGATTGTGATGAGCTGCTAGTGCACTGAATAAAATCACTTTTAGAAGCTGTAATAAGTGGTGAATTCCTTGTAGCCAGTGGTGTCAGTAGGGGGTGTGGACCGCACCAGGTGACACCGTCGGGGTGTGTGTGACACCCCTACTGGCCAAAACTGTGAAAATCTGGGTGTTTTCAAATACAGTGATGCCTCGCAAGACGAATGCCTCGCGCAACGAAAAACTCGCAAGACGAAAGCATTTTGTGATTTTTTTGGTGACTCGCAAGACGAATTTTTCTATGGCCGTGCTTCGCAAGACGAATTTTTTTCCTTTTTTTTTTTTTTGGTTTGTTTTAAATCGTACTTCACAAGATGAAAATTTCGCAAAATGAAACGACTCACGGAACGAATTAATTTCGTCTTGCGAGGCACCACTGTAATACTATTATGTTATATGTCATTTGATGTGTAATTTAATGCAGAATGCAATAAAACAAACCACGTTGAAATATCTCTATTCTATCAAAAGTTATAGCCACAAAACCAGAAAAAGAAAACACAACTGCCGTATGTAACAAAAAGTGGATTTCTCTAACTCAGAATTGACCAAGGAGACTGATTGTTCCAAGAGCCAATCAGATGTTATAATGACACAGCAGGGAGCCAATAAGGTGTTAGGAGTCAGCTCTCATTTACATGTATTCATCAGTACTAGAACTCTGAGTTGTGTGTCATCAAGTTGGCCACTGGTTTTTTGTGGGTTAGTAATTTGTTGGGTGACCCGTACTGTTAAAGATTAAAATAAATGACATGAATGGAAGGGTGACACCAACCCTAGTGATGCCACTGCATTTAGTCTGTGCATATGATATTGTAATTTATTCTGTATGGTCTGGTAGGTGGGAGATCCATCACAGAGGTGATGCATATCCTAGTGATTCTCGGATGGTAGCAGCTCGCAAGGCTCAGGTTTGCAAGGCCTGACCCCGCGACCAAGTTCACTTGGAATCTGAGTTCCTGCTGGATCCTCTGAAGAAGAGTTCTGTGTTGGTCATTCTTGGATAGCAGCTGTTTGGTGCGAAGCAATTTGGGGGGAGGCTGGGCAGTGGTATCTCACTTGTATGCAGAAGGTGCTGGGTTCAGTTTGTAGTGCTCTCTCAAGTTCAGACTGGGAGTGGAAGGCTCCCTGCCTGGAACCCTGCCAGGTGAGCGAGCCACTCCCAGTAGACAGGAGTAGATGGAACTTGGGTGCAACTTGGCTTGCAGTGCCTAAGAGCAATTGACAAAGTGATACCCTACCCCCCATCGTCTCAATCCAGACCAGTTCCCCTCTCAAGGCAGCTTTTAAAAAGAAAAAACGATACTGGGATCCCAGTCTAGCCTTCCAGCTTCCAGTGCCCAAGCTCCAGCTTCTGTTCTTACTGGCTGCACTTTGTGATGGTTGTAATCCAGCAGGTGGCAGCAGGCCATTGGCTGTGGCTCCTGCTCCCACTGCCACAGCAAACATCTGCTGGCCTCCAGGAAGGTGGCTGTTTCAAGTGGAAAATGTTTCCAGTGGGTCCAACAACCCCGCTGACTTCAAATAAATGATTTCCAGGCTGTCATTAAGATCCTTGTGTATTGCAGAGAAATGTCTTCACAGTATAAACGCTGGCCAGCAGGTAGCATGGAATATAGATTTGCAACCCAATAGTGACAAGATGTTTTTTCACCAGCATCTGATTACAACACACTTCCGCTTCCTTTGCCGAGGAACATCTAGTATTGCATGGGAAAGAGCTGGGGCCTGTGCCTTGACGCTTGCTCTCTGCCCAGCATTGCTGGATGTCAACTTGTGGCAAATCTGGAGAATAGCTTTCTTAGTTCTGCAGCAAGCGCTTTTGTCGTCGTTTTGATATGATTTATCCTGGAACATTCCCCTGGGGGCTGGGGATAAGAATAGGCCCTCGGTTTGGCTGTACTTGTCGTAAGAGGCGACTAAACAGCCACCGGGTAGATGGGACTCGTCAGCCTGGGAAGGCAGCTCATCTGAGAGAAGGAAGACTCTGATCCCAAACCTCCACTGCCTTATGGCTACATCCAGTTATGGAAAAGGCTTCAGGAGTCAACCTCAAGGCAAAACCCGGAGTCGGAGTCCCTGAGGCAGTTCATGGCTGAACACAGTCACGTTCTGGCAACTCCTGCGACGCCGCTGGAACCAACCGTATTGGCCTCTGCCTTTCCATTGGACCATTTCAGCGACGTGGACAGGGGGGATTTGCTGCATGGGTAACAGCCTATCCTCCATACCTACTTTACCCAGGCTTCGCGCACTGGAGAGGACACTCTGTTCCAGAACTACCATTCAGAGCGTGACACCATAGTCTTCCGAGACTGAAGGATGCCAACAAAGTATCCTGGAACATGTAACAAATTCTTACAGAGCCCCATGCTATTTCATGTCTGCCTCTCCCCACTTTCAGGATTTTGGTGTGAAGTTTGGCACATTGTTAAATTGGAGTAAGGCCTTGCAGTGCCTTTCATCCTACTCTTTTGATGGAGCTGAACATCAAGCTGAACTTGGGCATATCCACCTATTTGTACATCCTCATTAATTTCATCTTAAGGGTTTTTGTTCACAGTGTAAAAACAGTGTTTATGCTCCACCAATAAGGTGACTTCAAAACTACTACCATTTCTGCCAGCTAAAAAATAATAGGTGACAAGCTAAGCAAAATAGCAGCCTGGTTAGCAACCTTCAGTCTTGAAAGACTATGCTATAAGCCTACAGCATCCGGTATTCCAGAGAGGTCTCCCATCCAACTACTAACCAGGCCTGATCCTGCTTAGCTTCCAAGATCAGAGGAGGTCAGGAATGTGCAGGGCAACAGTTGCTGCTCTGTTTACAGGGAGACAGACCAGGGACAGACTGCACTTGCTCCCAGTGTGGAAGGGATTGTCACTCCCGAATTGGCCTTTTCAGCCACACTAGACGCTGTGCCAGAACCACTTTTCAGAGCGCGATACCAGAGTCTTTCGAGACTGAAGGTTGCCAATACACTCTGTTTACTAAAATAGCAGCCTAAAAGGAGTTTAAACGAAGTTTCTTTTGGTTCTCTGCTGACATTTCACAACCTGAACACCTTCTGTGGCCAAGTTTGTCTCTGTAAGTGTATGAGGGCAGCATTGCCTTCTTGCACACTCTGTGGTGGTGGTGTGTGTTTTTTGTTGTTCAGGACAGACCAGCAAGGAGCATATGTGCCTGGGAATGATGCAAAGTGCAATCAAAGGGACCTCAAGAGACAAAGCAAGCTAAGCCTTCAGCGGAAGAGGGGAGGGCCTTGGGTGTTGATCCCATTGCTTGTGACAAGAACCTTGCAGAGGGCAACTTCAAAGGCCCGTGGCTGGGCTTCTGGCATTAACTTGGACCAGATGTTTCTGGAAGCAGCCAATGGGCTGGCAGGCAACTCCCCTTTCACGCCACCCAGATGGGACCCTGCTGGTTTTGACAGGCAGGATCTCTGATGACTCAGCAGCCAGTTCAGCTGCCTCTGCTAAGCAAATGCTCTCTGGGCCCTGCCACCCATTCCCAAGGCCTTCAAGCTCCACCAAGATATAGATGCACTCTGTATTGGCAACCTTCAGTCTCGAAAGACTCTGGTATCGCGCTCTGAAAGGTGGTTCTGGAACAGCGTCTAGTGTGGCTGGAAAGGCCAATCCGGGAGTGACAATCCCTTCCACACTGGGAGCAAGTGCAGTCTGTCCCTGGTCTGTCTCCCTGGCTAAGGGCCTTCCTTCTTTGCCTCTTAGCCTCAGACTGTTGGCCAAGTGTCTCTTCAAACTGGTGCCATGCTGCACAGCCTGCCTCCAAGCGGGCCGCTCAGAGGCCAGGGTTTCCCACCTGTTGAGGTCCACTCCTAAGGCCTTCAGATCCCTCTTGCAGATGTCCTTGTATCGCAGCTGTGGTCTACCTGTAGGGCGCTTTCCTTGCACGAGTTCTCCATAGAAGAGATCCTTCGGGATACTCCTCGGTGGGAGGGGGGTCGGGGGCTTCTTGTAGTGGGGGATTCGATTATTAGAAACATAGAGAGGGGGGTTTGCGACGGATGTGAGGACCGCATGGTGACTTGCCTGCCTGGTGCGAAGGTTGCGGACATCACTTCTCGTCTAGACAGGCTAGTAGACAGTGCTGGGGGAGAGGTAGCGGCTGTGGTGCATGTCGGCACCAACGACGTGGGCAAGTGTAGCTGGGAGGTCCTGGAGGCCAAATTTAGGCTTTTAGGCAGGAAGCTGAAAGCCAGGACCTCAAAGGTAGCGTTCTCTGAAGTGCTACCTGTTCCACGCGCAGGGCCAGCTAGGCAGGCGGAGATCAGGGGTCTCAATGCGTGGATGAGACGGTGGTGTAGGGAGGAGGGGTTTAGATTCGTTAGGCACTGGGGAACGTTTTGGGACAAGCGGGGCCTGTACAAGAGGGACGGGCTCCATTTGAACCAGAATGGAACCAGACTGCTGGCGCATAACATTAAAAAGGTGGCAGAGCAGCTTTTAAACTGATCCCTGGGGGAAGGCCGACAGGAGCCGAGGGGCATCCGGTTCGGGACTCCTCATCCCTATGGGATGAGGATGGGGAGGTTAGAGAACAACAAGACAAAGGCAGGGTAGGAGAAGAAATTGGGAAAGGTAGGGTGATGGGATGTGATAAACGGTTTGGCACAATGAGAGGATGCGGGGACAAAGGAGCGAATAAGCAGCCCATCCTGGGGCATTCCGTGTATAAATGCTTTTATGCGAATGCCCGAAGTCTACGAGCAAAGGTGGGAGAACTGGAATGTCTGGTGACAAGGGAAAATATTGACATAGTGGGCATAACGGAAACCTGGTGGAATGCGGAGAATCAGTGGGATACCGCAATCCCGGGCTATAAACTCTACAGGAGGGACAGGCAGGGGCGTGTTGGAGGTGGGGTGGCCCTTTATGTTAAGGAAGGGATAGAATCCAGCAAAGTAGAGATTGAAGGTGGGTCCGACTCCACCGTAGAATCTCTGTGGGTTAAATTACCAGGCTTGTGCAGCGATGTAATACTGGGGGTGTGCTATCGTCCTCCAGACCAGAAATCTGATGGGGACCTTGAAATGAGGAAACAGATCAGGGAGGTGACAAGGAAGGACAGGGTTGTAATCATGGGGGACTTCAATTATCCTCATATTGACTGGGTCAATTTGTGTTCTGGTCACGATAAGGAAACCGGATTTCTTGACGTGCTAAATGACTGTGGCTTAGATCAGCTAGTCAAGGAGCCCACCAGAGGACAGGTGACTCTGGATTTAATTTTGTGCGGTACGCAGGACCTGGTTAGAGATGTAAACGTTACTGAGCCATTGGGGAACAGTGATCATGCTGCGATCCGTTTTGACGTGCACGTTGGGGGAAGAATACCGGGCAAATCTCTAACAAAAACCCTTGACTTCCGACGGGCGGACTTCCCTCAAATGAGGAGGCTGGTTAGAAGGAGGTTGAAAGGGAGGGTAAAAAGAGTCCAGTCTCTCCAGAGTGCATGGAGGCTGCTTAAAACAACAGTAATAGAGGCCCAGCAGAGGTGTATACCGCAAAGAAAGAAGGGTTCCACTAAATCCAGGAGAGTGCCCGCATGGCTAACCAGCCAAGTTAGAGAGGCTGTGAAGGGCAAGGAAGCTTCCTTCCGTAAATGGAAGTCTTGCCCTAATGAAGAGAATAAAAAGGAACATAAACTGTGGCAAAAGAAATGTAAGAAGGTGATAGGGGAGGCCAAGCGAGACTATGAGGAACGCATGGCCAGCAACATTAAGGGGAATAATAAAAGCTTCTTCAAATATGTTAGAAGCAGGAAACCCGCCAGAGAAGCGGTTGGCCCTCTGGATGGTGAGGGAGGGAAAGGGGAGATAAAAGGAGACTTAGAGATGGCAGAGAAATTAAATGAGTTCTTTGCATCTGTCTTCACGGCAGAAGACCTCGGGCAGATACCGCTGCCCGAACGGCCCCTCCTGACCGAGGAGTTAAGTCAGATAGAGGTTAAAAGAGAAGATGTTTCAGACCTCATTGATAAATTAAAGATCAATAAGTCACCGGGCCCTGATGGCATACACCCAAGGGTTATTAAAGAATTGAAGAATGAAGTTGCAGATCTCTTGACTAAGGTATGCAACTTGTCCCTCAAAACAGCCACGGTACCAGAAGATTGGAGGATAGCAAATGTCACGCCTATTTTTAAAAAGGGAAAGAGGGGGGACCCGGGAAACTATAGGCCGGTCAGCCTAACATCCATACCGGGTAAGATGGTGGAATGCCTCATCAAAGATAGGATCTCAAAACACATAGACGAACAGGCCTTGCTGAGGGAGAGTCAGCATGGCTTCTGTAAGGGTAAGTCTTGCCTCACCAACCTTATAGAATTCTTTGAAAAGGTCAACAGGCATGTGGATGCGGGAGAACCCGTGGACATTATATATCTGGACTTTCAGAAGGCGTTTGACACGGTCCCTCACCAAAGGCTACTGAAAAAACTCCACAGTCAGGGAATTAGAGGACAGGTCCTCTCGTGGATTGAGAACTGGTTGGAGGCCAGGAAGCAGAGAGTGGGTGTCAATGGGCAATTTTCACAATGGAGAGAGGTGAAAAGCGGTGTGCCCCAAGGATCTGTCCTGGGACCGGTGCTTTTCAACCTCTTCATAAATGACCTGGAGACAGGGTTGAGCAGTGAAGTGGCTAAGTTTGCAGACGACACCAAACTTTTCCGAGTGGTAAAGACCAGAAGTGATTGTGAGGAGCTCCAGAAGGATCTCTCCAGACTGGCAGAATGGGCAGCAAAATGGCAGATGCGCTTCAATGTCAGTAAGTGTAAAGTCATGCACATTGGGGCAAAAAATCAAAACTTTAGATATAGGCTGATGGGTTCTGAGCTGTCTGTGACAGATCAGGAGAGAGATCTTGGGGTGGTGGTGGACAGGTCGATGAAAGTGTCGACCCAATGTGCGGCGGCAGTGAAGAAGGCCAATTCTATGCTTGGGATCATTAGGAAGGGTATTGAGAACAAAACGGCTAATATTATAATGCCATTGTACAAATCGATGGTAAGGCCACACCTGGAGTATTGTGTCCAGTTCTGGTCGCCGCATCTCAAAAAAGACATAGTGGAAATGGAAAAGGTGCAAAAGAGAGCGACTAAGATGATTACGGGGCTGGGGCACCTTCCTTATGAGGAAAGGCTATGGCGTTTGGGCCTCTTCAGCCTAGAAAAGAGACGCTTGAGGGGGGACATGATTGAGACATACAAAATTATGCAGGGGATGGACAGAGTGGATAGGGAGATGCTCTTTACACTCTCACATAATACCAGAACCAGGGGACATCCACTAAAATTGAGTGTTGGGCGGGTTAGGACAGACAAAAGAAAATATTTCTTTACTCAGCGTGTGGTCAGTCTGTGGAACTCCTTGCCACAGGATGTGGTGCTGGCGTCTAGCCTAGACGCCTTTAAAAGGGGATTGGACGGGTTTCTGGAGGAAAAATCCATTATGGGGTACAAGCCATGATGTGTATGCGCAACCTCCTGATTTTAGGAATGGGTTAAGTCAGAATGCCAGATGTAGGGGAGAGCACCAGGACGAGGTCTCTTGTTATCTGGTGTGCTCCCTGGGGCATTTGGTGGGCCGCTGTGAGATACAGGAAGCTGGACTAGATGGGCCTATGGCCTGATCCAGTGGGGCTGTTCTTATGTTCTTATGTTCTTATGTTCTTATGAGATCCTTTGGGATCCGGCCATCATCCATTCTCACGACATGACCGAGCCAACGCAGGTGTCTCTGTTTCAGCAGTGCATACATGCTAGGGATTCCAGCACGTTCCAGGACTGTGTTGTTAAGAACTTTGTCCTGCCAGGTGATGCCAAGAATGCGCCGGAGGCAGTGCATGTGGAAAGTGTTCAGTTTCCTCTCCTGTTGTGAGCGGAGAGTCCATGACTCGCTGCAGTACAGAAGTGCACTCAGGGCGCAAGCTCTGTAGACCTGGATCTTGGTATGTTCTGTCAGCTTCTTGTTGGACCAGACAGAGTTCATATTTCTGTACCTTTTTTTTTTAAAAAAAGACACTCTCGCTACCTCAGAACTACTGGCAATGAGGGAAGCTTCTTAATCTTAAACTGTCCCTGGCAAGTTGATTTTTCCCCCATTCCATTTCTTCTATTTCCTTGCAAAAATTAAAAATGAGAAAGAACCGAATGAGTAAGGTGACCCGAGTACAGGTATTAATTAGATGGCAAAATTCTCCTATTTAGCAGAAAAAGTCATCTGAGCACGCTTTGTGTCACTGTGCCCTTCTGTTCAAACTCTGTAAAATAAACTCGATTGAAGAGCTGCAGCTGGATTTTGCAGGCTCCGTTTTAGAGCCCAATCCTAGGCGTGTCTACTTAGAAGTAAGCCCCAGTGTAGTCAGTGTGGCTTACTCCCAGGTAAGTGTAGATAGGATTGCAGCCCCAATGTCTTCTGAGTAAGTACAGCCTCACACTGGGGACAGCTGAGGAGGAGGAGGAAGTTCCTTCTCTCCTTTGAAATGCAGCATGGAACAGCAACTGTGTGCAGAGACAGAGATGGATTGTGAAGAGAACAAAGTCCAGATGTTTCAGTTGATGGCTTCTCAGAATCTGGGGTGTTCTCCTGGGTCAGCTGGGCACTTTAAACCCTGGTCACTTCAGACTGAATGACTAAGCTCCTAAATTAATGAAGGGAATGCTTAGTATTTTTTGCACAAACCCTGCAAAAATTGCAGCTGATTTCATAGTACCTGATACAAGAAGCCATGCAACACATTGGCTAAATATACAATCTCAGTTGCTGCTAATTCACATGTAAAGAGACCCCTACTCCCTAGGGGAGAAATGCTGCCTTTCTGTTTTTTGAGGACATGGGCTGTATTATATCTTTTCCCTGAAAAGCTAGGAAATATACATCAGGATGGACATCAGGATGCAGGGTTTGAAATGTCATTCTTTCTGTCATGTGGTAGGATTTAGCTTTTAGTAAGCATGACTGTGAATGCAGCTGAAGTCATTCTGAAAGGGCAACGCTGGAATTCAAAGGATACTGTTGCTCATGGTACCATAGGGAAAATGGGCATTTAGTGAGGAGGTTCTAGCAAAGAGGGCCATTTCTCTAGACCAGGGCGGGCCAAGCCTTCAACTTTAGGGCTCCTGGACCTTTAACAATTCTGAAGAAGAGAGAATTTCAGCAGGTGCAGCCTGTCATCTGGCAGAAGGTAAGCTGCACCTGCTGAAATTCCCAGCCCCTGCACAATTGTTAAAGGTCCAGGAGCCCTAAAGTTGATCAGGCTGGCCTCTCTGGTCTAGACAGTCCAAGGCTTTGGAGCTGATGCTCCATTCAGCAGCCTCCCCAAAGAAGCCCTCTTACAGGATGGGCTGCAAAGAGGATTGATTGCTTCTTCCATTGCAACACTGAAGTTTTAAGAACAGCTGAAACGTCTGGTGCCCAGACTTCTTGTTTGTGCCGTCTGCCCCAACCCTAGCCCCAGAGGGCAACATCCAGATCACGCTGCATTTTTGAGGGGCAAGTTGGCCACTAACTTAGCATTAGGCACTGAACAGCCATAGCCCTTTAATTATGGGATGTATCCCAGCTCTTGGGAATGCAGGGGAAAGGATGAAGTGCATGGCTTCAAAAGTGGCATTTGTGCCTAAAAACATAAGGGAAAGGCAAAGTGAAAACTGACAGCGATCCCTGGAGTGTCAGTTTATTGGATCTGGCTGCAAAAAAAGAAGTTAGATAAAAGAGTTGAGCTTCAGAGGATTTTAAAGGCCAATTGGTCAGAACTTTGCGAAGATGAATGTTGTTATAAAATGGAAGAGGCATGTTCATGGTGGACCATCCAATATAGGTCGTTCGATTTGCTTCTTTGTTTTCATCTTCTAAGTAGGGATGTGGGTATGAGTGTTTTATGTATACGATCCACTACATCCAAAATAGAACAGTCTCTTACCAATGTCATTATAAATCTTATATTTCAAGCTCCTATGTCTCTCTCTCTCTCAAGGGAATACAGGGAAGCAGGAGAGAGAAAGGTTAGAAGATAAGGGATACATGGGGAAATTAATAGGGTTTGTGCTTATATTGTGCTACTTACTGAGATTATTAGTACTGCACTTGCTCCCAGTGTGGAAGGGATTGTCACTCCCGAATCGGCCTTTTCAGCCACACTAGACGCTGTTCCAGAACCACCTTTCAGAGCGCGATACCAGAGTCTTTCGAGACTGAAGGTTGCCAACTACTACTGAGATTATTATTATTATTTATTATTTATTGGATTTGAATCATCCGTGGAACTTCTGTGTTAAAATTCATGTTTCTGTGTTAACAGTTTCAACACAGTGATAAGGCCTGCTCTTCCTGCAGATTATTATGGGTTATAAAGGAGGCACAACAGTGGAGGACTATGATGCAAAATATATTATTTTATGTTTCTGTTATGATTGGATGGATCACATCAGGGATCCCATATTCCCCCCAAAAATCTGAAAACCTGAGTCACCTCCCAGACTCCTAGAAGAAACTCCTCCTTACTCTTTCCCAACTAATCTAAGCAATGTTAGGTGAGGATCAGTAAGTTACAGAATGAATTTATGAACATCTTCCTTGGCAGAGAGCAGAGGGATGTGTTTTTCCTTGCAAGTTGTGGTATGGATCCAATTAATAATAATAATAATAATAATAATAATAATAATAATAATAATAATAATATACAGTATTTATATACCGCCTTTCTTGGTCTTTATTCAAGACTTTAATTAGGCTTAGGACCAAAGCTTCCTTCTCTCATGGATGGAGCAATGACTCCTGCTTTGGGAGGGCTTTCAAACTATTGAGGTGTGACTTTCTCTTGCTTTTCAGATCCGTGTCTCCTCAACACCAACTTCTGCCAAGGTGACTATCAAATAAAGGTGACCTGTGGAGGCCACACTCCCACCATGGTGTGTAGTGCAAGCCTCCCTTCCATGCCCTCCTTTGCCATCATCCTCTGCAAATCTTGCAACTAATAAGGACTCCTAATAATAATAATAATAATAATAATAATAATAATAATAATAATAATAATAACTTTATTTTTATCCCGCCTTTCTCCCCAAAGGGACTCAAGGCGGCTTACAACATATAAAAACATAATTTAAAAGCAATTAAAAACATATTAACACATCATAAAAAACAGCAGTCAGAGTAAAAAATAGGTAAAAAGAGCATAGAGCAGCAGCAAGTCATAAAAGAATCAGGCCTGTAAAAATATTAAAAGATGTTAAAAAGATGTTAAAAGGCCGAGAACTCAGAAGGCCTGTTTAAACAGAAGGGTCTTCAGGCCTCGCCGAAAGGTCTCAAGAGAGGGAGCCATTCTTAAGTCAGGGGGAAGGGAGTTCCATAGCGTTGGTGCCACTACTGAGAAGGCCCTATTTCTTGCAGCCGCCCCACATACCTCCCTAGGCGGCGGCACTTGTAAAAAGGCCTTCTCTGATGACCTAAGAGGACGAGCCGGATTGTGCGGGAGCAGGCGATCTCTAAGATACCCTGGTCCAGAGCAGTATAGGGCTTTAAAGGTCAATACTGAATTGGGCCCGGAAACGAATGGGCAGCCAATGCAGCCGCTGGAGAAGCGGACTGACAGAGTCGAACCGCCTACCTCCAGTAACCACACGGGCCGCCGCATTCTGCACTAGTTGCAGTTTCCAAACCGTCTTCAAGGGCAGCCCCACATAGAGCACATTACAGTAATCTAATCTCGATGTCACAGAGGCATGGATCACCGTGGCCAGGTCTGCACGATCCAAGTACGGCCGCAGCTGGCGCACCAGCCGAAGCTGAGCGAAGGCCCCCCTTGCCACAGCCGCCACCTGGGAATCCAGGAGCAGCTGCGAGTCCAGGTGGACCCCCAAGCTGCGGACCTGCTCCTTCAGAGGGAGTGCAACCCCATTCAGCGCAAACCGATAGTCTAGCACCTGCATCGAGGATTTCTGAACCAGGAGAGCCTCTGTCTTATCCGGATTTAATTTCAGCTTGTTAGCCCCCATCCAGATCCTCACTGCCTCCAGACAGTGCTCCAGGCCCTCAACCGCCACCCTGGAGTCTGGAGGAAAGGAGAGATAGAGCTGGGTGTCATCGGCATATTGATGGCACCCCACTCCAAACCCCCGGATGACCTCTCCCAGCGGTTTCATGTAGATGTTAAATAGCATGGGGGACAGAATTGAGCCCTGTGGCACCCCGCATCTCAAGGGCCAGGGTGTCGAACAGGCATCCCCCAGCACCACCATCTGGGACCAACCCTCCAAGTAGGAGCGGAACCACCGCAAAACAGTGCCTCCAACTCCCAACTCGGCCAATCGGCCCAGAAGGATACCATGGTCGACTCCTAACACCTTCTGCAATCAAATGTAGTGGTCCAGTTGGAAAGGGCTGGAGGATTACAAGCACCTTGGCCCTTCTGTAGGTTTCCTTCTGCAGTCTTAAAATGTTCAATGTCCTGCTCACCCCCTCAGCTTTTAATTTCATATAAACATATGAGGTTAATTTGCAATGCATGTGAACACACTCTCTCTCTCTCTTTGTGTGTGTGTGTGTGTGTGTGTGTGTGTGTGTGTGTATGGAGCTGTTAAGACATACAAAGGGAATGTAGGAGTTGGGAAAATCTAGCCATATGATTTGGAAAAAAAACCCATAGCAAACCTGAGAAGCAGCTTACTGACAGCTCATTTTGTCACATGTTTTTCCTAGGCTAGTATGACTCAGTTCAGCCTTCCAGTCCTTCAAGTATTTTCTTAAAGAACACATTTTACCTTAACTTTTAATTTTGGTTACACTTTGTGCTCAGCTCTTTTTGTGTCTGCCCTGGTGACCAGCTAACTTTGCTTCTTCAGCCATCTCACGCCTGTCTGGTTGCCATATTGCCCAGGGTGATGAGTTTTCATAGATGGCCTCCCAACCAGTGGCTCTTTTTGTCAGTGCTTTTTTTAAAAGCAAATGTCATCAGGCCGCTGCAGTTCTGTGGTGGCTACTGCTTCGTTTGTGAGTGTGAAGAGGTGTGGCTAGACACAATAAGTGCCGGGTCTAGGCGGCGCGTGTGGGCATCCAGAATCTCAGAATAGTTAAGATGGGGCAATGGTTTTAAAACACAGAATCAGACATGAGTTTGAAAGAGTGTCTGTCTTTGCTTGGAACTGTCATAAACCACCCTGAGTCCCCATTGAGAAAGGCAGGATATACATTTTTGAAACAAGTAGTTTGAAAAAAAGAAATTGACAAGGAAATGCAGTAGCCACCCACTACTCAACTTGCATAACTTAGCAAACAATTTGCAATGAATATGTAAATAAGGCTTGGTGAACTGAAAAATAATAATTGTCAGCTTATCTTACTTCTTCTTAGGGTCTGGGAAAGTTCTTCTCAAAGTGATTCTCATTTTTGTGAGGAAATTCTCTCTTTTTGTAGAACAGAAAAGTGTTTGTGTTCAGCATCCTAGTAACATGCTTTCTGGAGAGAGTTAGGTCCAAATCCTATTCAACTTTCCAGAGCTGATGCAGCCATGCCAACTGGGCTGCATCCTGCAGTTGAGGGGGGTGGCAGTAACAGAGACCTCCTTAAGGTAAAGGAATGTTTGTTCCCGTACCTCAGGGCTGCATTGCAGCTGCAGCGGTGATGGAAAGTTGGATAGGATTGGGACCTTAGTGCCCAATCCTATCCAACTTTCCAGCACTGGTGTAACCACAATGCAGCCCCAAGGTAAGGGAGCAAATGTTCCCATACCTTGAGGAGGCCTCCAAGATTGCCTCCACACCACAGGATACAGTGCACACCCCACTGGCAAGGCTGCACCGGCACTGGAAAATTGGATAGGATTGGGCCCTTAGTAGGAACAAGGAGCACATTGCTTAGTGGAATGGAGCCCGACACAGTGCTCTCCTTCAGGCCGCAGCCATTTTAAAGAGGCTTCCTGCAGTTGGCTTCTACTGGTTTATGGTTCCATCTCTTTGAAAAGTACAAAGGACTGCTGCATCTGAGGAGAAAACAGATGTTTTCCTCTTCAGAAAAACACAGTCATGTCCATCCATTTGGTAACCACTTCTGCTTATAGAAGCTGTGCTGGGTCACTGAATTTTTCTCATCCCACTTTCCTACAGTCATGCTTTTAGAGTGCTTGGGCAGGAAGTGGCAATTTTTAATTTTCTGGGCAGTGTGCAGCCCATTTTCATAAGTGCTTTCAGAAATCAAATAAAGAGACTATTATATGAGGTGAGGGCCACGATAGAAGAAGCATGAGCTCTGAACTCTTAAAAAAAAAATAATTATTGCTACATGTATTAAAATGCAAAATTTGAGCCATTTCTGCCCATCGTTGAATATGCACAACAGGGACCAAATGTGTACACCTGAGGGACTTGCAAAAATGAGTTAAACTCATCTTTTGTTCATTCAGGGGGAAAAAAAGCAAGTTAGGAGGCCGCTGTTGGCCACATTTCTCTGAGAGGTCCCCTTCAGACCTAATGAGGATTTGTATGGCTGCAGGGGAGGCAGGTGACCAAGAATGATCAAAGCAACAGGAGGTTTATTAGGTAAGGCAATCACATATATAAGAGCCTACAAGGACAACCAAGTTTACCCTTGGACAACTCTTAAGAGACCACTTTGAGTTATCAGCTCTTGGGGACCCAGCTAGCCCTGAGAAGTTCTTAGCCAGACAGAGACCTCGAGCTGATCAGCTTTCTACCTTTTATACTCTGCTCTCAGAAACTTCTGGCAGCCTGTTCAAATAAGGGCCTTTTGGTGGGAAACCTTCATGAAGCAGATTAACCCCTTTATGTACAAATAACCCCCCTCAACCCTGATCTTTCCTAGAGAGTCTTAGAAGAAACTAATCTTAAACACCCCCTGAATCTACTGCTAACGAATAACATTGTATTGCTTCTGCTGTAACAATTTTACCTCCGGTTTCCTCACTAGGGAAATCTCAACTAACACCACCATCTTTTGAGAAAGTTGCAACAAACAAATAACACTTTCTTTGCTTTGGGGGGAGACACAGAATGTGCATCAAAATCATTTTCACTGCTCCGAGAATGTCTTTACCCATCCTGGCTGAGGGCTGGTTCAGGAAGTGCCCATGCTGGACCTGTGTTGGTCAAACTTCCCTAACTGGTCTGTCACCTGATCCCGCCTGTGCAAAGTGGGTCTCACCCAGAGCTGGGACCTAGGGAAAGCTTTGACTTTTGCCTCTCAAGGGGCAAACCCACAGGCACGAGTGACAAAGAAACCCCAGAATGGGCAAGAGAGTAGATTCCCTTTCACATATACAGTGGCAAAACAGCCCGCTTCACTGAGAGTTATTTTCACAAATGGGTTGCAAGTCTGCTCAAGGAAGAATTCAAGGAGACTCTGTGTAAATAACTCAAGAACAAGGGCCAGAAAGCTCTGGGTGAAAGCAATGCAGTGTCCTTTCTGTCTCTGACAACAGGGCTGTGCAAATGCCACACCGAGTCAGCCTGAAATTCGACATGAACGAGACCTGGGCACACTGGCAGTGTACCTCCAAAGTGATGTTTCAGTCACGTTATTATGCCTGAGCTATCCGATTACTTCAGTATCTGTACATCCAGGATCAGGCTCTTTGAGTGAGGCTGTCAAGGAGCCAGTGACCATGTTTGGCAGGCCATTTGCAATACAAACTCAGAGGAAGAATGCACTAGGTTGCACGTTGTGTCTAATTTGGGCCTGGGTGGACTACCGCACCATAGAATGGCAGCAGAACAGGAACTGCTTAGTAACCCTGCTGTTTACCTGCATCTTAATTACTGCTGAGGAGTATTTGCTTATGTTGTTTACCTCATCTGTGTCAATACATGGACATTAGGACAGCCCTACCAGGGCCCAGTGCAGCTGTTAACTCTGGATCATGGTTTTCAATCTGAGAACTCAGGCTTCCTTCTCCTGCATTCTCTTTTGCAAAATCCCCCTTTCCTTCCTTCCTTTATATGCCTTAACCCTGGTTTATCATTCCATCTGCACCAACACAAAGTATGGTTGACATAACCAAGTTCCTTCATAATGATGGACTGACTTCACTTCAAAGGCACTTTAAACTCTGCCTTCAAACCTTGGTTCTCTCCATAAGCTGATGCCTTGATCACATTAGCTTTGCCTTGTATCAAGGGTTTTTAATCCCCATGATTAAATCATTTGTCTCCATATTTATCTTCAGTCTGCTTCTTCTTTTTTTACTGATGGTGAGAAATTTACTTCCAGAGATACATGCAGACCCTTTTTTTGAATTATACAAAAGCATTGGTCTTTTCTGTTTTACTAATTCATGTATCTATACTCCTGAATGTTCAGTTTGCTTTTTTAATGCCTGCCCAATGCTGGGTAGATGTTTTCAGGAAATTCTCCATAATGACTTCACAATCCCTTTCTTGGCTGGCTGGCAATGGCTAATTAAGGTAATGAGTAATTTGGAACTGAATACTGATAAGTTTCCCAGTTGAAACCTTTTTACCCTTCAATATACATTTGTAAAGCCCAACTAGCAGCAGGAGTAAGCACTCTCCTGCTCCTGTCTGCTGGAGTAAGCGCTCTCCTCCTTGAAGTAAGTGGCTGAAATTGAAACTGTCAAAATCTGTATTGATTTTATAGATTTGCAGGCTTTGGAGAAGGTCAATTTTCAGATCTGTTAAGGTTTTCACAGATGAAAATAGGGTCATGATACATTCCGATTTACCTATCAAAGGTGAGTGCCTGAGCTCATGGACTGCTGAAGGCTGCCCTCCATCTGCTATGTGGTCTTCCATGACTCTGTAGCCCTGCACTGTTTTTAAAGCCAAGTAAGTGTACTTTACATTAAAGATGTGCTGGGAAAGACACTGTTCTCCTAAAACCCATTTTCAGCAGTTCAAAATGAGTCTCGCCAAATTGTGTGAACTGGCAGGTGATCAGTGCATGGCACCTTAGTGTTAGTGCACATATATTTACCTGGTTGTGTGTTAGAGACAAGATGCACCCCTTTTTCTGGGCAGCCTGAGGGACTGAGGCAACTTCAGCCATTCTTACTAACTGTGAGCCCAATTCTATGCATGTCTACTCAGAAGAAAGTGCCATTAGTCAATGGGGCTTTCTCCTAGGAAAGCATGGATAGGATTGCAGCCCGGCAGCCCAATCCTATCCACATTTTCCTGGGAGTAAGCCCCATTGACTCTAATGGGACTTACTTCTGAGTAGACATGGATAGGATTGGGCTGTGAGTTAGGCCTGAACTGACTGTCCATCAGTTTCATTTCATGGCTTCAAAGTGTAATACTATGAGAGAGGGAAAAAATAATTCTCCCCACTGTTGATGGCTTTATAAAACTTGGTCATGTAGCCCCCTACCTTTCTTCTAACTGAAAAAGCAGCCAATGCTTGTAGAAGAGTTTGTTGTGTTCCAAACCAAACAGCCTTTCCTTGTAGGTAAGGGGCTCTAACAGTCTCTGATCATCCTGGCTGTCTTTTCCCCTTTCTCAGTTCTCTTATATCCTTTTCAAGATGGGATGACCAGAATTGTACAGTGTATTCCAAGTGTGGCTGCATCAGAGATTTGTCCAGGGGTGCCACAATATTGACATCTGTATGGTACCTGTTTAAAAAAAAAAAGTCAGTCAATGCACAGAAGTGAAAATGGGTGTGTGTGTGTGACTTTCTCTACCTGAGTGTTTACTTGACACATAGCTAAATCCTAGCATACAGGGGAGCTATAAATTGTACTTGCTGGTCAACCCTGCAACATGAGGCCCATTAATCAGGCTAGAGCCACTGGAAGTTGTTCGTGCTCCATTTATTTGCATGCATCACTCACTTAATAAAATGTGCGCTCTGCAATGGGCCACCTCTGAAAAAGGATCCCAAACTGCTGAAGCTCTGGAGCAGGGACAGTCCCAGGACATTCTGCATAGGTCTGGGATTCACCACCTCTTTTGAGAGCATCCAGATTCCCATTGATCCTCCTGCCTTCCCTAGCCCTCCCCAGTCGATCACTCCCCAGGGAGTTGGTACCAAACAACCCAGAAGAAGGCAGCAACCAAGTGACATGCTCTGCTAAGTTCATGCTCTGAGGCAGTGGGTGCTAAACTCCGGCCCACGGGCCAGATCCGCTGACCATTGCGATCCTTTCCCTAGAGCTTACCGTTTCTCTGAGGAGTCTCTTGTGCACTCCTTCAATTGCCCCCAAACATTGTGCCAGCCAGCCATTTCCAGGTTCCATTGCCCCAGCAGGCTTTGTGCTCAGATTTAACATAAGAACAGCCCCACTGGATCAGGCCGTAGGCCCATCTAGTCCAGCTTCCTGTATCTCACAGTGGCCCACCAAATGCCCCAGGGAGCACACCAGATAACAAGACCTGCAAGGCATTCTGGGAATTGTAGTTAAGAACATAAGAACAGCCCCACTGGATCAGGCCATAGGCCCATCTAGTCCAGCTTCCTGTATCTCACAGCGGCCCACCAAATGCCCCAGGGAGCACAACAGATAACAAGAGACCTGCATCCTGGTGCCCTCCCTTGCACCTGGCATTCTGACATAGCCCATTTCTAAAATCAGGAGGTTGCACATACACATCGTGGCTTGTACCCCGTAATGGATTTTTCCTCCAGAAACTTGTCCAATCCCCTTTTAAAGGCATCCAGGCTAGACGCCAGCACCACATCCTGTGGCAAGGAGTTCCACAGACCGACCACACGCTGAGTAAAGAAATATTTTCTTTTGTCTGTTCTAACTCTCCCAACACTCAATTTTAGTGGATGTCCCCTGGTTCTGGTGTTATGTGAGATTGTAAAGAGCATCTCCCTATCCACTAGGTCCATCCCCTGCATAATTTTGTATGTCTCAATCATGTCCTCCCTCAGGTGCCTCTTTTCTAGGCTGAAGAGTCCCAGAGCCTTTCCTCATAAGGAAGGTGCCCCAGCCCAGCAATCATCCTAGTCGCTCTCTTTTGCACCTTTTCCATTTCCACTATGTCTTTCCAGGCAGGCACAGCTGGGCAGCATGAAGGTTGGGGTCAAGCAGAAGCACAGAGAAGGGGCTCCCTGGAAAAACAGTAAGCTCTGTTAACACTGGAGAAGGATTTTCCAGTGCATGGCTGTCTCCAGTGTGGAGACGGTTGTTTTATGGCTACCAGGTAAAGAGGGTTGCTGGGAGCTTCAGGCCTTCAGTCTGCGCCTGCCCTGATTGAGCTCTGACATTGCACATCTCTGAAACCTTCATTTTAATTCAGCTTCCAGGAGTATGAGGCAAACTCTGGCAAATGGGAGTTCCATATTCCCAAAGGACTGACCTTGCCTGTTAGGATCCATCCAATTTTGAAACGGAAGTGACCTCTGCCTAGTTAATAGGGGATCAGTCTGACTCCCCTCCATTGGAAACTTTGAAAACCATGTTTGGAAATGTTGGGGGGGGGGGCTGATTCTAATTTTTGGAAAATTGACTCCTGCTTTCTGCCCAGCCTGAAGCAGGGTTGTCAACAGCAGCATAGCCACAGTACAAAGCTTAGTGCAAAGCACTAAGTTTTGCAGGGGTCCTCCCCGTGGTGTGCAAGTGGCCCCTCCCTCTCCCCTTTGGAGCCAGGTATACATCTCCATTTTGCCCCCCCCATCTGGAATGGCTCCAAAGGGGAAGGACTGCTTGCCGTGAGGAGGCTCCCTGCAAAACTTAGTGCTTTATGCCCCCCTAGCTACACCACTGGTTGTCAATATCGCCTCCAGTCTTTCTCAGACATTCGGTCAATATGGTGTTCTGGATCAAGAACTGTCCTGTTCGTGGCGTGAATTGGAAGCACACTTGCAGTGGATGCTGCTTATCACCATTGCTTACAGCAGATGCACACCCCCATCCAGATTCTGACACAGGATATAGATTTCCTGGGGAAAACAGATACCTTTCCCCTTGAGCTTCAACACTTGCATCCTCTAACACTAGCAGAAGCTGGCTGAACAGAGTGTTATCACTTAACCCAGTGTTTCTCCAGCTGTGGGTCACAGCTCAATTTCAGGTGGGTCCCCATTCATTTCAAGGTGTATTTTATTTTTTTAATATATGAGACTTGATGCTAGCCTGGTATGTGACTGCATTTGAGGAAATGTGACAGATCTGTACTTTTAATTGGCTTCTATGTATGTGCTTTTAACAATGATAGTCAATGGGGCTTACTCCTGGGCAAGTGTGGATAGGATTGCAGCCTTTGGGGTGTTTAAGGATTGTTTTTTAAACAGACCAGTAACTGCTTGGGAGGATAAGGAGGGTTCTTCTTTATTCTAAATAATTTTTAAAACTTATTGTAAACTCTAAATTTACTTAATTAGATTTGATTTTGTTGCATGGGGGTGTTAAAAATTTTCCTACTTGATGATGCCACTTCTGGCCAGGGCGTCACTCTCAGGTTAATGACATCACTTCTGGTGGGTTCTGACAGATTGTTATT